>NC_081411.1:341166334-341466334 GCF_030272615.1 Cryptomeria japonica
AATAAAAAATATGTAGAAAGATAGAGAACTTATGTATTCTAAACATGGAAATTTGAAACCATAGAAAATAGAATACAAGTTAGTGTATGATTATGCTATTTGGATTTTATGAGAAATAGATAAAAGAATGTGTACTCATTTTTTGTTCTATTATATGTAAAGATACATACATGTGTTACACCTTCTTATTTTTAATTCTCATCCTTGATTTACTTGAAAGGATAGAAGCGAAATATTGTTTTCTTATTATATATAATTGGTTGTAAACGAAAGATTGTTTCTTCTATATCTATTTAACAAAAAATTGTTTCTTCTATATCTATTTAGTGAAAATTTGTCTTATTTTATATTCATTTTTGGAATCATACAAACAATAGGAAAGATAGATATGTTTGTGTTTGTGGGGAAAGTTACCTTTCGGGACGGGTGTCGAATATAGAGAGAATAGTTTGCTTTTCCAAACTATATTTTATTGCTATGCATGGCATTATAATCGGCCGAGTAACTTATTGACCATTGAAATAGATGGATATATTTATTTACACTTCCTACCATATCCTTGATTGATATTGCTTGGTTTTTAATGGAATTAGAAAGTTGAAAATGCATGTATCATTCTAGGCACGCACCAGATTCCATCTTGTCTATCGAATTCTTTTTGCTAAGCAATTCGTGCAAGGTCAGGTATTCTTGATTGACCAAGAATTCTGGGGAAGTGTAAGCTTCAAGGTTGGGTGGAAAAAGCACTTGAATCTTGTTCTCATCTTCATTCTAAGGATTGCATTGAAGATAGCTTTGGATTGCAGATCAATGGACGCATCTCATCCTTTACTTTATATTTTTCCTGTTATTTGAACTTAAGGAATTTAGAAAGCCTAAGTATTGTATGTAGATATGATTGAGATACTATGTACATTTTCTTATTGAATACAAAATCTTTACCTCTTTATAGAAATCTCATGTTTATTGTGATATCATTGGAATGATCATTTAGAGTTAAGGATGGAATAGTGGAATTAAATAGACTTATTAAGGGAATTATGATATTATTTAAGAATAAATAGTATTATGTTTTATTATTGAATTTAGAACATTCTACGTCTTTACATTTTGGTATCAGAGCTCTAGGTTGATAACACTAGGGCCTACGAGCCACTTCGCAAATTAAACCTTGAGCGTAACAACTTTTTGTTGAAACTCACAGAAAAGGTGCAAACAAAGCAAACGGCTTGCAAATCCTTTGTAGGAAATCCATAATACCTATGAGTCAAGAAGGATCTCATAGCTTTTTCAAGACTTGTTGATGGTAACCACCCTGGAGGAGGAGGATGGTTAAGTGAAGAGGAAATTTTCCCTCGCATTGGGGAACAAGATCATGACATTCCAGATGAAGGGAAAAAGAAACCAACTCCTGAACCAAAGAGGAAAGAAATAACTAATCATGCTGAGAAGGGAAAGGGAATCTTACATACCAAATTTCTTGGAAACAAGACTAGTCTGACTATCCCTACCAAGGAGATGAAAGAAAACAAAGAATGTCTATATGAGCATCTTCCTTCTGAGTTGATTGTAATTAGTTCAGATGAGTCAGATGGATATACCCAATTGAATCCATGAGTAGAGATATAAATCTAAGTGATATCATTTATGAACAATTGATAAATAAAGTCGCTATTTTATAAATCAACATGGTGCCATAATAGGTGGAAGAAGAGTATCTCCTAGACTTGGTACTTTTGATAGAATGAA
Source organism: Cryptomeria japonica (assembly GCF_030272615.1). NCBI lineage: Eukaryota > Viridiplantae > Streptophyta > Pinopsida > Cupressales > Cupressaceae > Cryptomeria > Cryptomeria japonica. Next base: position 341,168,084 of record NC_081411.1, read on the forward strand.
CACATACCTTGAATGATAATCTCCTGAGTGGGAGATGAGAACTTCTAAGTATGTTTCTTATAAAGTATAACTATAGTTGAGACCTTCTTGATATAACAATGATAGCTATCATAAGAACCTAGACGCATTCGATGCTTGATTTATTAAAACTATGTTCCTAGACTAGTATTATTCTAACTTGTTCCTTGCGAAAGATATAGATACTATTCTATTATACTCTGTGTTTGTAGCAGGTATTATATGGATAGAAATTGTGGATATTATGGAGGAAACCTTCATAGGACTTCGTCTTCTTTTCTGTGCTCAAGTTTTGTGGTCCTTGTCGACACAATTGCAAAATTGTTGGTGGTATGTTTGATATTCTCTCTAGCACACTTTGGAAAGGATACCCCAAGGTGTTGTGATGCTCCCTCACATGTGACAACTCTGAGTCACATAGTTCATGTGATATGTATCCAGTTTGATGCTTTATCTGGTTTATTGATGAATTCTTTGCTTTTTTGATTTTGGGATTGGCTTTGACTTCTTAAGCCAATCATATTTTTCTTTTGTAAGCAGATGAGTCACCAATTTTCTATCTCTATTATGTGGCCCTTGGTCACACTTGACTTATTGTTTCATTATGCGCAATGTAAAAGTACAAAGTTGCATGTCACACTTTTATAAAGGAAATGGTCAATGCTAGAATTCATTTTTTAAAATTAAATCAATAGAAAGTGAAATATATTCTGTGGCCCTTGGTCACACTTGACTTATTTTTTCATTATGCGCATTTCATAATTTAATGTTGAAATTGATCATTTTTTTCTTAATCCTTATGGTGGCTAACCTAATGTTTAAAATTTTTAGTGTTTTCTGATTTATTGCATTCATTCCTATATATATACGTGTGTGTGTGTGTGTGTGTGTGTGTGTGTGTGTGTGTGTGTGTACACACATATACACACACATATATACATATATATACATGTATGTATGTATATATGTATATATGTATATATATATGTATAGATACACATATATATATATATATACATACATACATATATACATACATGTATATATATTTATATATGTATATATATATGTATATACACGTATATATATACATGTATATACATGTATGTATATACATGTATATATATACATGTATATATATACATGTATATACATGTATATATATATATAGAAGATAGACAAATTTGTTTTAGTTCATAATTTTATGTGTTCCTACTTTTCTTGGTTTTACCATCAAGATCATGTAATCTTGTATTTGTGTTATTTTGTTAATTAAATAAGAGTTGGTGGTGGAGTCTTGAATATCAAAGTACATGTGATTTTTGGCTTGAAGACACACTTTGAGTAGTTGAGTATAAGGTTGCGCTAGTAGATGTTCAACAAATGTTATTGTGTTAAGATTCTATATTATTACGATTTCCTTGTTAATTAAAGGTGTACTTAGTAGTTTCAAAATCTTTACGGGTTGTTAAAAGTCAAAGGGCTGAAGTGGAGTTAGTAGGTTGGAATATTTGGAATTAGAAGAAAGTCGAATGACGGATTCTCTTAGACCAAGAAAATATTTATCTACCATAGTTAATTTAAATTCAAACTTGAGATAGCAATTGTCACAGAATCCCTTCGAAGAGAAACATTACCCAAGGGTTAAGTAAGCCTTGGAGTTAGATTTTTCAGATCATTGGTTTGATGGATATGAGTTGGAGCCTGGTGGTATTTTGAGATACCAAAGGAGGATGTATATTCCTGAAGGCAAAAACTTGAGGAAGTTAAAATTGCATAAGGTACACAATACACCTTATTCATAACATTCGGGAGTGACAAAGATGGTAGCTGAATTGAGAACTTTGTATTTTTTGCCCAAACTTAGGAAAGAGGTAATTGGTTATGTGGCACAATGTTTGGAATATCAACGAGTGAAAGCTAAGCATGTTCATCCAACATGACTTTTTTATCAACATCACATACCAGAGCATAAGTGACAAGTAATCAATATGGATTTTATCCAAGGATTGCCTTTGAGTAAGAACAAGCATGATACCATTTTGGTTATTGTCGACAGATTAACAAAAGTTACACATTTTGTACTTGGAAATCTTAAGGATGGATCATAGACTCTTGCAAGGAAATTTGTGTAGGAGATATTTCGATTGCATGGTGTACCAAAAACCATTTTTTTAGATTGGGATACCAAGATGACATCTATATTTTTGGACAACATTAAATGCAGCTTTGGGAACCAGACTAAACTTTAGTTCGGCATATCATCCTCAGACTAGTAGCCAGACGGAAAGGGTTAATTAGATAGTGGAGGATCTTCTACAGATGTACTGCATGGATCAGTAGTACAAGTGGGAGGAGTATTTTCCTCTGGTTGAGTTTGCATATAACAACTCCTTTCATGCATCTTTAGGGATGACACCTTTTCAGGCACTTTATGGACGAAAGTGTCACACACCCATTAGTTGGGGTAGAATGGAAGATAGGATCATTATTGGTCCTGATTTGCTCAAATAAATGGATGAGAAGATGAAGTTGATCAGGACAAGATTGAAAGAGGTGGCCGATAGACAAAAAAGCTAAGCTGATAGAAACAGGACTTTCAGACAATTTGCTGCAGGAGATAAAAGTTGTTTTGAGGGTCAAGCCTCATAAGAGCTCTATCTCATTTGGGAAATCATCAAAGTTGGAACCAAGATATGTGGGACCCGTTGATGTGCTAGAATTTATTAATCCAATTGCATATAGATTAGCTTTACCACCCGCTCAAGCTCGAATCCATAATGTCTTCCATGTTTCTTTGTTGAACCCTTATCATCCTGAGGCAACACATATTCTTGATTGGCAATCTTTACAGGTACATGATCCGGGGGTGGTGCTAGTGGAGCCCATCCAAATCCTAGATCAACGTAGCATGAAGCTATGTAGCAAAGATTACACTCAGTATAAGGTCTACTGGGACCAATATTTTGAGGATAGTGCTACATGGGAGGATGCTGAGACAATTGACTGTCATTTTCCACATTTGCTTTCTTAGAGTAGTATTTTCTTATTGCATGAGATATTTTAATACTCTAGTTTGATTCACATGTTGTGAACCTGGATAGCATAGGTGCTATTGTTACTGTTTATGTTTGATTTGAGACTATGATTTGTGGTTATTATTTTATGATGTTTAAGATACTATTTGCTTATTGTTAGAATAATAAGACATCGGGATGATGTCTCTTCCAAGTGAGGAAGGATGTCACAAACCATATTTATATATAATTATTTAATTAGAAAAATAATGCTTATTTTTCATTTATGAAATTGAAATGAAATGGAAATGAAATTTTAAGTAAAATTGGATGATAATGAAATGGATATTTAAATGCAATGGAATGACTTAAATTGTTTCCCTAATGTAAATACAATTGAATGATCAATATTATTTTTATTATGAAATTGGGGATCGTCATTGCTAATGAATAATTGAGTGCAAGTGAATGTAGGAACACGTGAACACGGATGAAGGCAAGAACATGGTTCAGGTAGAGTTGCTTTAGCTCATGGACTTTGCTAGAATAGATGGAATCTCACATACCACTTTAGAATGCATATTTGCATCTTACAAAGATTGAAGATTTGTATAACTTTAATTGGGTGTTTCTTCAAATTTGAATGATGAATTTCATACGATTAATATTAAATGATATTTCTTTATTTTAAAAGTAAGATTTATTCTGACATTGTTAAAAGAATATTAACTATAGATATTGATCGTAGATCATGAAATTTAATTACTTTACTTCATATATATATATATATATATATATATATATATATATATATATATATATATAGACACATATTTATATTATTATGGTAGACTTGTTAACAACATTTTATTAAATAACAAACTCATCGTAGTGGACTTAGTGGCGGAGTTATATAATGTTATGTTATAGTTAACAAACACATTGCAAGAGGAGTCAATAAGTATATTGACTATGCAAAGTAACAAAGCCCAATGTTTGGAGTGAATGGGAGTTGATAGTAATATCGACTCCCCATGTAGTAAAAATTCATGTGAATGGAGATGAATACCCCGCGTAACCTGTGCATGTATAAATGCAATGGGATTCGATGTGTAGGATCAACAAAGCATTTTCCTAGCCGGTCGAACTCATGGAGTTTGAAGAAAATTATGATTGTATTGTTAACTAGTCCTACATGGTAGGATTGAATACCGCATGCCATATGAATGGTTTGGGACTGTTAGAAATGTTGTCCTGGTGGCATAACTAACAGTTGGAATAAAAATGAATCAAGGAAATTGAAGTTGGGAGACAAACTTGGTGTGTAACCATCAAACACATAGTATTTGAATATATCATGAACTTTGTCCTACCATTAACCACGCCTACGTGGTGCTTTCAATATTCCATATGTAACTGTAACTTAGACGAGCACAAGAAACAGTCAATAACGGTTAAGATGAGCCTGAAAACAAGAGAAATTATAGTTTGAAATCAGCATAAATAAGATTGTTGATTTTGTAACACACAGAATGACAGTATTGGAAACAGTGAGAAATATGCAAAGAATAGAGAATGGAATGGAGAATAGTGAATAGAGAAGGGAGATTAGAGAATAGAGAGGAAAGAACACAAAGGATTTGAAAAGCATTGGAAATCTAGGAGTATTGCAGTCTAAATTAGAAGAAGATTAGCATTGATCATATCAGAATTAGCTTACATTTAAGAGGTAGGTTCTTTAACGAGCAATAGTTTATTATATAATTAGAGTATAAGAACAGAATTATCTTGAGATTTGTTTGTTTTTATATCATTAGTGAAGAAAAGAGTTAAACTTCTGAATTAGTTCCTTGCATTAGAAGTCATGATGATTATTTGAAATTTTGTTTGGAAAGCCATATAGGTATGTGCATTATGAATTATCATTTTATTTAATACCCGTTATGGAAAATTACTAAATTTAATTAGTTGAATTCATAAATCATAGAAAACACAAGTTAGTATCAAACTAAATATGTTATTCGAGAAAAGAATTAGATAAACAAAAACATGTAGAAAGATAGAGAACTTATGTATTCTAAACTTGGAAATTTGAAACCATAGAAAATAGAATACAAGTTAATGTATGAATATGCTATTTGGATTTTATGAGAAATATATAAAATAATGTGTACTCATTTTCTATTTGATTATAAGTAAAGATACATACATGTGTTACACCTCCTTATTTTTAATTCTTCTCCTTAATTTACTTGAAAGGACAGAAGCAGAAGATTATTTTCTTACTAGATATAATTGGTTGTAAAGAAAGATTGTTTCTTCTATATCTATTTTACAAAAGATTGTTTCTTCTATATCTATTTAGCGAAAGATTTCCTTCTTTTATATTCTTTTTTGGATATCATGCGAACAATAGGAAAGCTAGATATGTTTGTGTTTGTGGGGAAAGTTACCTTCCAGGGCGGGTGCCGAATGTGGAATTATAGAGAGAATAGTTTGCTTTTCCAAACTATATTTTATTGCTATGCATAGCATTATACTCGGTCGAGTAACTTATTGACCATTGAAATAGATGGAAATATTTATTTACACTCTCTACCATATCCTTGATTGATCTTGCTTGCTTCTTAATGGAATTAGAAAATTGAAAATGCATGTATCATTCTAGGCATGCACCAGATTCCATCTTGTCTATCAAATTATTTTTGCTAAGCAATTCGTGCAGGGTCGGGTATTCTTGATTGACCAAGAATTCCGGGGAAGTGTAAGCTTCAAGGTTGGGTGGAAAAAGCACCTAAATCTTGTTCTCATCTTCATTCTTAGGATTGCATTGAAGATAGCTTTGGATTGCAGATCAATGGATGCATCTCATCCTTTACTTTATATTTTTCCTGTTATTTAAGCATAAGGCATTTGAAAAGCCTAAGTATTGTATGTAGATATGATTGAAGTAATACTTACATTTTTTATTGAATAAAGAATCTGTAGTCACACAAATCTGTCCAGCTTAATTTAATAAATATTCGCTATTTATTTGATTAAAAATGCACTAGCCATCAGTTAATTAAATTAATATTTAATTAATTCATTTCCAAACATTCTCCTATTAATTAAATAAATTATTCAATTTATTTTAATTAATTCATTAAACCAAATTCACAATCAATTAAATGAATAAAATCTATTTATTTAATTAAATCCCCCTTTTCCTCTTTTAAATAAATTAAATAAAACATTTATTTAAATCATTATCCCCCCCCACTTGCATTTTCCTACAAAAGCAACTTGCACACATTTATTGAAATAAATGAATTTTTATTTTTAATAAAATCCTATTTTCCCTCACCCACCAAATCCAATTGCATTCTTAAATCCCCTTCTAGATTCTTCTAAACCCCTTCCTAATTAAGCTAATCCATCCCCTAATTCCTAAGCAAAATGAAGTCACTTCTCAAAGACTTCAAAAGTCTTTGAAAAGCATTTAATGCTTTGTGTGTTCAACAAATTAACCTCCAAAGTCTTCCAAAACCACTAATGGCTCTTACATGACCATTTATGGCTTTTACATAACCATTTATGGTTATTTCAAACTTGTCTCCCCAAACATTTATTGCTTTGACCATGTTTATCCCTCTTGCCCTTTGCACAAGAGTTTATCCATTGGATAAAAGCTTTGTTCTTTGAATAAAGAGTTTATTCATTCAACTAACCTTGACCTTAACTCCCAAGGTCATATCAAGCATTTAATGCTTATTCCCTCTCCTCTCAACCTATCTCACATTGACACTTGTCATCCTGGGATTGGGTTGAAAGCCCTCACATGGATTTGAAATCATTCAATCCTGACCCTTGTGGAGATTGCTCAATCTCAACCATCCATTGCTCCATTTTTCCTATAAATAGAGCCCATTTCTTCATAATCCAGATCCTGAAAACTTGTATGCATTTAACCTATAGGCATTTTAGAGAGCATTTAGCATAGCAAACTAAAATCTTGTTATTTTGGTTAAAATCAATCATTTTAATAGCATCTAGTATTTTAGCTTTTCATTTTACATTTGGAGCAAAATACTAAAATCTCAATCCTCCATAAGCATCCATAGTGCAAAAAGCTACTGAGAGCTACACTATTTTGGAACTTGGAGAGGAGAGGAACAAGGGAGAAGGAGCTAAGAGCATGCTAAGAGGCATTTGGAGATGCCTTATTATCTTTGTTTTATTTGTTAGATATATTAGCATGATTTTAGTATCTCTTTTGATATGCCTGTTTAGATTAGTTTTTGATTGACTAACACTAATGATTTCTTGTGTCTTGTGTTGTTTGTCATTTGCTAAACTTGTCCATTTCACAGAGCATCAGAATCTTTACCTCTATTGGCATATGATGAAGTGGTGATAATGTATGTTGTCATTGATGTCAATAAGTGCTCAATCAGGTGAACCGGTATGAAGATTGGAAGCAGTTATGGTCAACCGGGATGGAGTGGACTGGTGTCGGGGTTCACTAAGTATGACTATCGGTTGGTAGTCTCAGTTTAGCTTGAGGGTTACTGATTTGGCTTGTGCGGTGCAACGGATGATGTTTTGTGACTAGTTAGTTAAGGAATAAGGATAAGGATCGAGATTCCATGTCAGCTATGTGCACGTGAAGGATTTCTTTGTGGTCCTTGTGCGTGAAGATTTAATGCATTGAATGCCTACCTCAGGAATGAGCATTTTTCTTAGTGGTGTGTGAAGAGCGCGTGATGGGTTATTGATTTTCAGATGCGGTGAAGATTGGAGGATGCAGAATGTCTTGAGATTTGTTTTAGATCTTTTCATTCTTTGTTGTGTATTTGGACAGTCAGGATTGGACCGCTTGTAAGTGTAAACTTGAAATGTTTAGGGTTTAGGGTTTATGCTACCGACCTAGTTGTTGTCTATAAGGTCGATGAGTTTTGTTATTGCAGTGTTGGCAAAAGTTGTATTTGTGTCCGCATGTTGGAGATTTATACTTCCCGAACCAGAGTGAGGAATCTGCAGAGTGTGATTGCAGAATAGAGAAACCGAAAAGGATCTGCCTTAGTAAGAAGTGTTGTTATCAGATCGGTGTTTTACCTGTTATCTTCTAACCATTTCAACAGAAGGTAAATCCCTTAACCGGGTAGCTTTAACAGGCTTTGTTGTAAATCCTCTAACCAGGTGGCTCAAGGTTATTGAGCTATTTAAATCCTCTAGCGAGGTAACTCTTAATAGGGTTTCAACCTTTAATAGGGTATATAGCCATCCCTTAATCAGGTGATCCCTAACAGGATCGGTTCCTAACAAGACCTTTATTGTAAAGTCTTTAACCAGACTAGGCTCCTAACAGAGTGGAATTTAGAAGAGTTCACAAACAGTTTGTGGGTATTCATTCCCACTGTGGTTTTTCCCATTTGGGTTTCCACATGAAAAATCTGTGTGTTATGGGTTGTGAGATTTTCATGTGATGATTGTGTGGTTTAGATTAAGTTAGATATGCATGCATTGTTAAATGGTTGTGGTATTATTTGTACATCTCATGCATGATTATATCAATGAAGTAGTTATCAAGGTTTGAGATCTATTGGATGTTGTCTGAAGTATTTTTGTTTAACCGGTATAGCTATGGTTAAGTTCAGTGGTGAAGACAACTGGTCAGCTATGTTTTGATGTGAAAAAGTGTTGAAGCAGTTTTTTGTGTGTACTGATTCACCCCCCCCCCCCCCCCTCCTCTCAGTACCGGTTAGGACCTTAGTAGTTCATCATTATTCATCAACCTCTTTATAGAAATCTCGCGTTTATTGTGATATCATTGGAATGATCATTTAGAGTTAAGGATGGAATAGTGGAAGTAAGTAGACTTATTAAAGGAATTATGAGTTTATTTAAGAATAAAGAGTATTATGTTTTGTTATTTAATTTAGAACGTTCTACATCTTTACAGTCTTATATTAAGGATCTAGAATCAGAATTATGAAAAATTCTATTTGTAGGGTGCATTAATGTAAGACATTAATGCGAATAAGCCACTTAAATAAGTTATTAGAAAGAGGCATTTCTATTATCTAGTTTGACTCTATTACCTTAGTAAGGCATTGATCTATATTTGAGTGCACTTAGTACCTAGAAATAAACTTGAATGATAAATTATCTAAATATTATTTTTGTAAGTTATATTTAATTTATATATGTTTTCAAAGCTAGTAATGAATACACCTATGTGAATCTAGTCAATTCTAAGTAGATTTGACACTTTCTTGGTGTATTTCATGAGAACATGTGTATTATGAAAATATCATAAATTTCGTAAATAGAAAAATTCATTGACATTGATAAAAGGGACAACCCTTAGGTCTAATAGGAACCTAAATTACATAGGAGAACAATTTTATTGTCCAGTGTTTGTTTCTCACTAATATAAGAGAATTGAGCATTAGAAGTGGATTATCTATTGGAACAATCAACAAATTAGTTGGAAACACTAATATCTATTGGTGACTCTCTTGGGGAGAGAAAGGCATGCTCATATCATGGTAAAGAGTCAAGTATGTGTTGATTTGCTATGTAAAGATCTTCATACTTTGATGGAATGTATTACAACATATTTAAAAAGATTACGAGGTGACTCTACTGATTGATTGAATCCCAAAATGAAATTAATTTTTAACTTGAGCTTCTAGTTGCTTGAAAATTTTGTTGTCTTTAGAAAGGTGGCAACTTTATTATTGAACATGATTAAAGTTGCAATGTATTTCTATGTATTCCTATGTATTCCATCATTTTTCATCATGAAGAAGGAGAATATTATGATATGAAGGTCATTTGTAAAAAAAATTATTAAAAATATATTTTCTATCTTAATAAGTGTATAAATCACAAAGAGGGGAATCAATGTTGATAATTTAGACCGACATAATTTATTTACAATTAATAAAAAAAGATATAATTTTTTTATATATTAATTAATTTATATATATTAAATTTAATTAATATAATTTAATTACAAATCTATTAAATTAACAATATATTACGTCATATTACTAGTCTTTTTTGTTCCCGTTGTCACAACATATACACTGTTGTAAAGTCTCATGTTGCTAGTCATTTCGATAAAGTATCACTCTAGTTTTTCAGTTTTTAACTGGAATCTCTATTGTAAATTTCCCTTCTTTCAATATAAAAAAATAAATCATAATTAATTAAATTAGATAACAGTCATCTGCAATTTTATTCAAAGACTACAGAAACCAAGGGAAAGTTAGTTAACCCAAAAAATCCTCAGTCGCTTAAGGCTATGTTGGTGTTCAATGGAAATGCCGGAAAAGGGCTCAAGCTGCTCAGAAAGAGTGTAAAAATTGCCGCCCACTGTTACAGGCCAGTGATGCATGAAAACTTGGTCAAGTCACAGCAGAAAAAATCTCTGGCCATGCACCTATAAGATTTCAATGCTTGCCATGAATTTCAAAGCTGCCACACTAAAATTTGCCATGAAAGGGGTGATCAGTGATGAGTCGCAATCAAGCGGACCCACTCGCGTATAAATACAAATGTGTCTAGTTGTCTACAACTGTATTCATTGCAGACGTATCGTTTGAGCTTGTCCATTGGTGTGACTTGATTTGTCCACTTCATCTTCTTCTCAGATTTCTGGCGTGGAGCACACGATAATTAAAGTAAGTAGTACTAACTTGCATGTGAGTCATCTGCCTATTCACTGATGAGTCATCACTCCTCATCCTACACATCGTACTCTATTTCACTATTATATTATTGTCCTTATCGAAACTTGCGCTACACCACGAAAATCATGTACAATTATATTCCAGAAAAGATCAGGCATGAAAAGTTCTTGATGGAAACAAGTCCCCTATACATAGGGGAAGGGTATCATTAGTAGACATAGTTAATTTTGCACACATAGAACTCTTAAACCGTACATTAGATTTCAATTTTTTTTTTTTGCTTGTCTTCGTATACAACTTAACTACTTATAATGAAGGATTTGAATACCTGGATAGTGATGATGCACGTCGTGGAAATCATTATGTGCCGAAACGTCAAAAAGTGGTCATTTCAAAGTGTTTACCCATACATGAACTCCTTTGCGCCAATAGTAGATAACTCATAATTTCTAGTCGTAGTGGACAAATGCCCCAGTAGTTTTGCACAAATGTCCATAATGGTGCACAAATGAGCTAATAAAAGGCAAAAAAGTTGAAAAATTATCCACTATTGGTACATGTGATATTCACTACTGATGCACTATTGGTACATTTTTTGGGCTCCTTTACAATCTACTACCACAGGGTTGGGTTGACAAAAAGGTGTCCACTATTGGAACTATGTCCACTACTGGTACCCTTCCCTTATACATAGATGTCGGCATCTCAGTCTTTACATAGAAGATTACAACATTTTGAGTAAGCATACATCTAAACCTACAAGCCTCCTTCCGCTAAGAAGCCATGTGCAGGGAGATCTGGTTAGACTCTATTTTTTGTGTTGGATTTGGATTTCGAGTCCCTGTAAAACCTGTTTATCTTAATCAAAAATATCCATTTGGTTTTTGTTATCACTTGCTAGGGTTCATGATTGGGAAATTGAGTAAATGAACGTGAAGACAACATTCCTTCATGGTGATTTAGAGGAAGAGATTTATATGTCACAACTACCATGTTTCATAGTGAAAGTTAAAGAGAATCTGGTTTGCAAGTCAAAAAAGTATTTGTATGGTTTGAAACAATATTCTAGGATGTAATACCAAAATTTTGATAGCTATGTGTTGAGTTTAGAATTTTAAAGGTCTAAATCTTATCATTGTGTTTACTTTAAGACTAACAATGGTTGCATTCTTATTATATCATTATATGTGGATGATGTGTTATTTTTTGGGAATGGATATTTGATTTTTGACTTGAAGTGTCAGTTGTCAGCATAGTTTGAAATAAAAGATTTAGGTGTAGCTAGGTACATAATGTGGATGGAGATCAAAAGAGATAAATCTAACATAAATCTTTGGTTAAGCCAAAAAAAGTATGTGAATTCCATGTTGGAGAGATTCAGCATGACAACTTGTAGATCCATGATGGTTCCTATTGCATTGGGAAAAAAATTATCTATGGAGGATTGTCCAAAATCGCCTCTTAAGGTGGATGAAATGTCTACTATACCATGTTCAAGTGCGATTAGTAGTCTTATGTATGCTATGATTTTTACAAGACTAGACATTGCCTAAACAATAGAAATCATGAGTCCATTTATGGCTAATCTTGGATGAGTGCATTGGGATGCAGTTAAGTGAAAGTTCAAATATTTGAGTAATTTTGAGTATTCCTTGTATATCATGATTATCCTACTAGACCTTGGCATTTTGTGATTATTTGTGCATTTAGATTGGGTAAATGACATTGATAATAGAGGTTCCACTAGTTGTTATTTCTTCACCATGAATGGTGGTTCTATTAGTTGGATGAGTAAGCGACAAGCTATAGTTTCTTTGTCCATGATAGAAGTAGAGTATATGGCAGCTACTTATGCTTGTAAGGAAGCCATTTGGCTTAGATAGTTGTGTTTATATATTGGATTTGATGCAGGATTGATTACTATTCATTGTGATTGTCAAAGTGCAATTTGTTTAGCAAAGAATGCAACTTTCCATGCTAGAATAAAGCACATTGATGTTCAGTTTCATTTTGCTTAAGATATGGCAGAAGACGGGAAGGTAATATTGTAGAGGGTTTACACTTTGATGAATGTTACAAATGCAAATTGACCAAATTGGTGAGCACAGAGAAGTTCAGATGGTGTTCCAGTTTTATGGGCCTCTCGACACCCTACAATTGATATATGGGATATTTGAAAGGTCTTCAACAAGTGGAAGAATATTGGGATTAAGGTTTCTCAACCTTTGAAAATCCTAACATTTATTTTGCATTTATTTATTTATTATTTGCCTAAAAATGTCTAGTCATCTAGTGGGATCCACAAGCTTGGTGCACTAGTAAATTCAGGTCAAAATTTCGATGGCAAATCATCGGAATTCTGACACAATTTCGTCGCACTACCGACAAAAAAAGCCGTCAAAAACTTTGTGTCAGAAGTTCTAAGTATCCTTGTGGTCGTCGCAATTCTGACATCACCTCCAACCTTTCTGACGGTCGCCATGGATGCTCATACCCCGAAAGAATACCGTCGTGATCTCGGCCTATCATCAGAATTCTGACTCCAAAGGGTAAAATTTCGACAGAGGAGTGCCGTCGGATGCACAACATCCTCGTTGGAACTATCCTGGAGGCCATCGTGAGTGTCGTCGGATGCACAACATCCTCATCAGAACTCTCCTGGAGGCCATCGTAATTACAACGGCCTCCAGGAGAGTTTCGACGAGGATGCTGTGCATCCGACGACACTCCTTTGTCAGAATTTTACCCTTTGGAGTCAGAATTTCGACGATAGGCCGATTTTTCAGAATTTTTTTTTTTATAGAAAAAGATTGATATTGGTATCTCTCTTCTATCTCTCTTCTCTATCCCTCTCTACTATCTCTCTTCTCTCTCCCCTCTCTAGGTCTCTTTCTCCATCCCTCTCTTCTTCTCTCCCTTTCTACTTCTCTTTCTCTACCCTCTCCAAGTCATTATCTCTTCCTCTCACCCTCGTTCTCTCTCTCTCACCTCTATAGGTCTCACCTTCCATTCCTCCATCATTACCCATGTTATCAAGTTGCAGGATATTTCCCAAAGTACTTGGTTGCTAGGGTTGATTTGCTTAAGTGTTGGAGTCAGAGTTAGATGAGACCTGCATGACTAAGCTGTATTAAGTGATCAAGTCACCAAGATCTCAATTGTAAACATGACTAGGTTCTAGGGTAGCATAGGTCAAGATTGAGGTATGGTGGTCAAGAATTACCTTCCAATGACAAAAGACATCCAAATGATGAAGAATGAAGGCGATGAACTCATAGAAGTTTGGATGAGATAATTTGACTAAGTTAAAATTTTGTTTAAGTCATGGTCATGATACTAGCTTGCTCATCAAGAGCAATTTGTGCGAATGAACCCTAGAAATGTGTCCATGCTAGAGAAGCAAGAATTCCAATAAAACCTAAGGAAATGCTATTAAGGGGTCAAAATTAAAGAATTAGGGTACCAAAAACAAAATTTGGCTAAGTCGAGATGTTGCTCAAGGATGAGCTAAATCATGGAGTGTAAATCAATCATGAAACATGAGAATGGATAGGTCTTGACCCAAGCAACGTAAGTCCCCATTGTGAATCTAGCAGATATCTCATCACAATCATTGAGTCTATCTACAATATAAAGTCAAGACCTAACTATTGGAATCTTGGAGTCATCCCATTTGATCACGTAGTTTAGCACTTGGGAGGATTTTGTTCAAGAGAGGATAGAATACTTAGTATTTTATTGTGTTACATAGTGCATAAAAAGCACATCAACAGAAACCATTGAAAGGTTTGGTTAAAGCCTTCGAATCACAATCTCTATGAGAAGCTATCAAGAGTGCCCAGAATTTGGAAACTTTAGTATCCAAGAACATAATTCATAAGGCACCACTTTTAGAGCAACCAAAGAAGCCTATCAATGTAATATTTTATTTACCTTGGATATGTTTTATCCTAAGTGTGATATTCCACTATTAAAAAGCTTAATTAGGTAATATTTTTACTTAGGTAGAATAAGATAATGAGTTGCACATTCTCCTTCTTTGATTGAGATTCTACCTTTTCCTTGTCACAAATTTGGAAACTTGGATAAGCAATTTCTTTTTTTGGTTTTCTACCTCTTCATGATCCTCATGGATTTGGAATCTTGGAAGCTATATATTGTAGGTTTTTCCTTGATTAACATATCAAATGAAACTATTGTGAGCTTTCATATCTTAACATACCAAGGGCTTAAGTTTGGGGATGACAGGGGGATGACGAAGGGGGCGGGGTGGGATGCAAATATATATACAACTTAAAAAATTAATTATAAAAGGATGTGTATAGAATAAGTATAACAATGTAAATAAAAATTTGCCACACTATGTAAATTTTACAATAAACATTAAAAATATGTCAATGATTGCACTGAAATTTGAACATTAACAATGGTGGTAGAGTTTTGGAACTTTGGGAACAAACTAAGAATAAGTATAAGAATTGCAGATGAAACTTTGGCATACTAAGTGTTTAAACTAGTCAACATAAAAAAAATGGAAACGATTGCATTAACAATAAGAATGGTGGGTAGAGGTTTGGGGTCAATGGGTAGTGCCCCTTGTGGGGGGTTTGGGGCAGAGCCCCCATCAAGGTTAGGGGGCATTGCCAAACCTTTAATACGGATGAAATTTTCACAATAATTTCACCAATTTTGTTTAGAATTGGAGTTTCTAATTGGGGGCCATGGGAGACTCATAGGCATCCTCAAGATGGTCAAGAGACTCCTTGGAGTCCCTAGGACGTCCCTAAGTGGTGCGGCAAGGGGATGTTTCCCCTAAGTATTGCATCCTGAAAAAATAGGGATTTTGGAGGGGGTGGAGGGGTCCCCATGTTTCAATGGTTTCAAAAGATTCTAAGTTTTTTTTTTTATCTTGTCATAAAAAAATATACTCCTCTTGCATCCTTGGATGATTTGAAAATTGAAAACAATTTGACAAGAAAAAACTAACTTCTAAAGTTTAGACTTAGTTTTCTTTTTTTATCCAAGTCACTACAACATTTCAATGATCAAAGTAGCTTTTTTTTGGTGGTTTTGAAGCATCCAAAAGGCTTGAGAAATTCAATATTATCTTTCATTCCACCAAAATTGGAGATCAAGAAGCATGCTCACAAACAAGGATTTGTTTGTAACTTAAGGCAATAGACTAGTTTTTGGGGCATTTTCACGTCTAAAGAACCTACCATTGTGTCAAAAAGGCCCATAAGACCCCATTTTCATCTAAAACTTGTCTCTTTTGGTTGTAGAAGCATTTAAGGAAAAGAAAAATCACACAACCAATGATATGCCTATACCATACATATTTGAGTTAAAATAAAAAAAAAAAATTGACAAGGTTTGGAGACCATTGAACAATTTGGGAGATTGCTAATACATACACTCAATTTATAAAGTCTCAATTTGATGTACTTAATCTTCGAGAGGCCTATACAAAAGCATTTTGTAATTGTGAACTAAGATAAATTTCCGTTTTTGGCAGTTTTCATCATGGATTATTATGGCAGATATATGTAAAAATACAACAAACTAAATAAGAATGGGAAGCATGTGGAGAATGGTTAAGACATGCATAAATAAAAGGAAAACAAAAATCTCTCAATGTGTATCACAAACAAATCAAGGAAAAAAGCTTTTAGGCAGGGGACCGATATGATCATAAAAATTTCAAAACTTCCAAAGTATAGAGCATTTGAGATTTTACAAAGAATGCGCTAATTCAACTTTATTCATGATGAGGCATATTCACAACTTTTGCATTCGCACCATGGTGTTGTTCATGTTCGCTTTGTTGGACCCTGCAATTAAGATTCAATATACGTACATTATTCAATAAGATTAACTGTGCAACATAATGAAATATTGAAAAGTGTGTTATCTTATTGAGCTTCACTTTGTTTTGAGAATAGTTTAATATTCTCTACTTAACAGGGCCAACCACATGAAGGTGGAAGCTCATTTGCCCCCCCCCCCCCCCCCCCCACCAAACATCACTCTAAATTCCCCGTTAACATCTAACATTCATTCATTCTTTCATCCATTATTAAAATATAACATTCATTCATTATCACATAACGTTCATTAACACATAAAATTCATTAACTTTCATTAACACACAACATTCATCAATAATCATCAACACATATCATTCATGAACATTCATTAGCACATAATTACATTCATTAACACATAAAAACCAGTCATTATCAAATAAGGTAGATTACAATCATTTCTTTCTTTTTTTTTTTTTTTGAAGCTATGTAAAGTCTAAGTGGAGCATCATCTTCTTCATCATTTCCCCCATCTTTGGATGTTCTGCCCTCTTCTCGTGCTCTTGATGTATGCCCAGTCCTATACAAAGGACGAGGATGCTGAACCAAAGGGGGGTCCTCTGCAATAACAAAGAATTGGGTTAAATTCAAAACATTTTCTTATTATTATTACAAGTATTTCATTAATTTAAAGAACACAACCATTACACTCTTTACCTGATGGGGCCACATCATCTTCCACATCATTTTGTCTAGCCTCAACCTCGACATGTTGAACACCCTCTAGATCCTCTGGAGTTGAAATACGAAACGTTACATTAATCAGTACACCAATTGCAATTAAATTTGTTTAAAGGAATAACAGTGGTCCTCTTTCCTTGATTGGGGAACATCACATTCCTGATGTTGTCTACCCGGATCATGCTCCACTTGGTCACCACCAACTACATGCTCTAAAATATTAACAATAAAGGTTACATTAATTACTACACTAATTTTCAATTTAAGATGTTTAATTGTATTAATAATTACATAAAAAAATTTGAATAGCAAATGAATACCTCCACTACTAGGATGCACATCCGGACCTTCATGTACAAGTTCTGTTCCATGATTATCATGCTACATTCCAATGTCACGTGCAGTGTTATCATTGCTTGCTTATTTAAAAAAAATATAGTCACTTTATGTTGAAACTTAACATCAAATAGATTATTGGTTAAGTATTCAATTTGAAATAATTTTCATTTAGCTTATTTACCATTGTGATAGATGCATTAGAATCTCGTGTTTGCCCACTCAATTCTCGTAGCCGTTTAGCCACGACTATATAGCCTTGCTGGTAGCCAATTATCTTGTCATCTTCTGTGGGCACTCTATTGAATTCAGAGCCCTGCATTTTTGCTTAGTATTGTGAATTTTGCTTGTATTGTTTGATAAAAAAAAAAATTGTTTACAATTTATAAATATTTTGATGTGATACTTAATTTACTGATTTTTACAATTCGTGTGGCAAGTTTCATATAACCACCAGAGTCGAGTTTGTGTTGCCCATGCTTTTCTTGTCTTGCCTTGGTTGCCTTTGACGTGTCAATCAATCTATGAAAAGTTTGAAATATGTTAGATTATATAAATATAATGAATAATTAGTACACATTCACATTCTTAATAGTATCACATACCTTCTTATGGCATCTGGTGGTGTATTTCCTTTTTTCCTTTCAATTCTCTCCTTTGCATCCAAAATCAGGTCCTTCTACTCCCTCTCTGGAATCATGGGGGGGCGCTAATACTTTACGTTCTTCTCTAAATGTGTCCTGTATTGGTCCCTCACCTACTTTAGATATGTGCCAGCTTTTTCCAGGAGCTTAGTCTTGTCGAATGTGTCATTTCCAAACAACCCTACTCTACATTTTGTGAGTTCATCTTTTAACTTTTTTTCTTGGTCATTCCACCTTTAAAGCAAAAACAAACCTATTAGATTTAGAAAGAAACTGAAGCTACCTTTGATATAGTTCAAGAAATGGATAAAAGGAAAACTATTCTAGCAATGATATGAAATCAAAATAGTGGATAAGGGTTAGTTCACGTATGATGTTCCACCTTTTACGTATGGTGGGCCCAAATATCTACAATGTAATGTCATTAAGATTTTTATAAAAAATATCATTTCCTGCCAAAAAAACATGGGATCATTAGTCCAAAATGAGTGATCAGTAAGTAAATTAAAATTAGACTATATATAATAATAATTTTAAAGTACCTGGAACCTTCTGTATCTTCAAGGGAATCAATTCTTCGTCACTCACCACCAATGTGGCCTACAATGTTCCGGTACTAGCAATACGGGAAGATCCAGGAAATGATGGTATGTTATCACCAGTAGTCGCCTCTGGCGCATCCTCATGTGCATCTCCTGCCACAGTAAATGAATCCACTATGAAATGCCTCCAAGAAAGAACACTTCAAGGGTAATAAACACATAACGAAGGAGAGAGAAAAAGAGGGATCTACCACCAGTGGGCAGGTCAACATGAGCCAGTGCAACAGACGATGTCTACATGCTACGTGTTGCCGACATTGCAGTCGGCAATACAGTTGGGGTCGACCTCGGACCCATGTCAGCACCTGAAGAGTAATACATTAAATATATAAAACATTAAAAAAGCAAGTTCACAAGTCCAAAGGAGTGGTTTTAATATATAGAACATGGTCATCACCTGAACTACCCGCAATACCCTGATCATCACCACCAGGATGATGAGCCCTTATAAATTTTTGTAAAAACAACACATACATATTTTAGTTAATGACATAAAAGAGAAAAAAATATAAACCATTATTGAAATTTTGTTATGATTAAAGCTTTCATTACTGCTTACTTGCAAGTTTTCCACTGTCCGCAATAATAGTTGTACCCTCTCTGTTATCTCATCAGTCTGAGGGCTTATGGTTGCCAAATCAACAATCTCTTGGCTAATTTTTCTAATATTCTTTTGTACCAATTGTATAGGGTTTGCGCTAAGTCAGATGTCATCAGCGCATAACACTGTCGAGCTCCCCACATCCCTATGGAGGTACTAAGGTACTGCAGGTTCCTTTCCCTTATCCTGAACATCCGTCTGTGACAAGAATATAATTAACACTATCAAAATTACTTCAAAACACTCAAGAAAAGATCATAATGTAACAGTTTGCTCCTATCTAATTTGTATAGTTACAATGAGGTTTACCTGCTCCGTAGAAGTGTCGGGACCTACACCCCTATCTGTGCTATGTGGTGGATCCATGTGGCCCTGTGACGAAGAGAAAATATAAAAACGTTAGCGAAATGAAACCAATAGACTTAGCAAAAAAACTTAATAATACAATGGTTTATTGGATTCATTAATTGGAAGTTGGCTTAAATGGTATATATATAGTACGTACCACCCCCATGATAGTAACTTTGTTTGTATCTATACGATTCAAATTGTAATCGATTAGCAGCTCTTCCCCTGCACTTATTGATTTTATCGCACATACAAACACACAATTTCCCTCACGTGCCTCAAATATGCAATTGGGTTGCTTATTAGTTGACCCAGGTCGTGTACTATTTATAAAACCTACAATATTCCATGTTGCTTTTGGCCTTCCATCAATGTATATAGCCACTCGTTTACTTTGATCATTATCTTTTTGTTGTATATAATTGGCTGATAGTGCATACCTATGCATACTTTTTTTATATCGAACAATTTGTATCCAATCATTATAATTATAACAAGGTCCAACAAACTCCATCAATTCAGCAACTTCGTTGTAACAGACCTTTATGCTGTCCATGGAAAATAGGCCCAAACCATGTAACGATGAAGGTGCTATGCAATATATCCTCTCATTAACACAAAAATCAGTGTTTATTGGAGGAAGTCCCTTGGGTACACATTGTTTCAGTAGATGTTTGTACCTCAAGGGCACCTCAATGTCGCCTTTGGTCTCATCATCATAAGAACATGACCCCCCTTGAGCAAGAAAAAATTCCATGCGTTTATTGAATTTTCTTCTAATCTTTTGACCTCTAGTTGATCTTCCTATTTGAGATCTACTACATGTCTCACTTTCCTCTTCTATTCTCGCATTTCCCTCACTTGAGGAAGACACATCTAACAAATACCTATTTGGTGATACCTGTGCACCATCAAATGAGAGAGTTAGTTGGTAATGAGAGAGATATTTTGCAAATGAGGGTAATATTGATGAAGAAGTCGGCCATAACGTTGATGTTGAGATTAAAATTTGAGTAAGTCCAACTAGGGCCTCGAGTGTTGATAACTGTATTAGATTTGCTGCTAATGTTGAGGTTTGAAAAACTGAGGAAGTTTGTTTTTCTTGTAATTTTTTAAAAATATATTATTTCTATAAGGTGTATTGACTTATACCTGTCGATCCATGAGATTGTGCAAGATCCTTGTCAAAGGGGTTTAGGTTCCTGCACCAACAATTGAGCATCATAAGCATTACATTTGTAATTTGATAAACAATAAATACTGTAGTATCATAAGTATCATAAGCATCACATATGTATCATCATATATGTAATTGAGCATCATAAGAATCACATATGTATCATCATAAACATGTAATCTATCACATACGTATCATAAATCACCATCCATCACATAGCTAATAAGTAGTCCACATTCCATAAATAAACACAAAGTTCAAAAAATGTCACATGTATCATCATAAGCATGTAATCCATCACATATGTATTTTAAATCACCATCTATCACATAGCTAGAGGTGCATCATGAATTAATTAAGTAATGGCATTAGAATTCAAAACATATGAATTATTTATGTAACCATATAAGTCAAATCAATTTCTATCAAGATATCAATATTAAATAGATAATATAATAATCGCATCTCATACATTTCATTCATGTCATTGATCTTCTTCTTCATCCAACTCATCATCATGACCATCATCATCATCATCATCATCATCATCATCATCATCCTCCTCCTCCTCGTCCTCCTCATCATCATCATCATCATCATCATCATCATCATCATCATCATCATCATCATCATCGTTGTCGTCGTCGTCATCATTGTCATCGTTGTCATCATCGTCGTCGTCGTCATCGTCATTATGTTCGTCATCGTCATCGTCATCGTCATCACCATCACCGTCACCGTCACCATCACCATCACCATCACCATCACCATCACCATCATCATCAGCAGCAGTAGCATCATCATCATCAGCTTCTTCTTCATGTACATTTCCATCAGGAACATCATCGACTAACTGTCGATCGTGATCATCATGTATATCATCTTCTACTTCTTCGGTATCTTCTTCTTCCATCACATTATACATTATCGGTCTTCCTCTTGGATCATGTCTAACAACAAATGACCAACCCAGTTTATGTGGAACCTCCGAGTAAAATACCTGCTCACATTGACTTGGAAGAACATAGGGCTCATCCCCAACTCGTTCAAACGACCTTGTATTAACCATTGTAAATCCATTATCATGTTCGATAACAGTTCTATCAGGATCATTTTTATTCAGTCGTAGCCTATACCATTTGACGACGAAAATAACTAATTTGAAGGAATTAAAGTCACACTCAAGTATATCATCCAAAATGCCATAGTATCAATTTTTAGACTCTTGAGGATGTATGTCATTTCTAGATGAAATATTGGTCACCTCAAAGACTGCAGTTATCCCAAAATCACAAGTTTTCTTCGTGTCATCCAACTGTTTGATGCAAAATTTATGACCATTGCAGCACATAGCCTTGTGGTGTTTGACCTGCAATATGTCTAACATATTAAAATTATTTCATCATGAGTTGATAAACATACGGGTGATTAATAAAATTATACGTACCTATTGATCTCTTAAACCATATGGTAAATCAATTTCCCTTTGTGTAACATTGGAATCTCCATTAATATGAGCTTCTTTAACCAATGAAGCGACACCATCCCATGTTAATGTGCGACCAGAATGTTGACATCGTTCAATCCACACTGTCATCCAATCAAGATTGTTTGCAATATACAAATGTAGCACATCCCACTCCCGACCAACTGTACAAATAATTAATAGACCACTTACAACTGATTTATTTAGAAGATGAAGAATTAATTTACTACAATAACATCTTATAATTACCTCTCACTTTCTTCAATCTACCTTTCCCCATCAAGTGCTCCCCTTTGAATTTATTAATGGGGTTGGGATC
The DNA here is from genome assembly GCF_030272615.1 of Cryptomeria japonica. Classification (NCBI taxonomy): domain Eukaryota; kingdom Viridiplantae; phylum Streptophyta; class Pinopsida; order Cupressales; family Cupressaceae; genus Cryptomeria; species Cryptomeria japonica. Next base: position 341,190,859 of record NC_081411.1, read on the forward strand.
CCAAATGCAATCTACGTGGATTTTTGCTACAAACTTAGGAAGATATTCAGTAATGTACACCATAGTTTGGTATACCATATATCCCTCCACCATAGAACCCTTAGGATGTGCTCTTTATTGAACCAAAGCCTTCAAAAATTTCAAGTGCCTCTCAACCATCCACATTGACCTAGTGTGTACAGGTCCACACAATTCGATCTCCTCAACTTGGCGTATGAGGTAGTGTTCTTGTGCATTGAACAAAGTTGAAGGTAGACACTTTTGCATTTCACACATTAGATGAGGGATTTTTCTCTTCCAATATTTTATATCTTCCTTGTGGATTTCTTTAGATGACAACCACCTAAAAGAGGTTGAAGATGCAAAAATATATAAATGAGACTTTACAAAATAATATACAATATATTGCATAACAAGTAAAACAAATGGCAAATATAATATCTATAGAACAAATTGAACAAACATCACTACTTACCTCATGGATTTTCCAAGATCATATATGACTTGCTTGATATTATTGTCGAAGTAGTCTGGGAGAGATAGAGGTAGAACGTACTGCAACAATTATAAAATGATCTTTTCATTGTTTTCTAACATAATACAATGAAAAGTACATGCGCAGTATACAAATATATAGTAAATACACAAGAATGTGAATTACCTTAATGAAGGTATGCCAATCATGCATTTTCATCCTTGGCCCAAATTCACTCTTGTTTGATATGAGATTGTTTATGTTCGCAGCAAATCCTGTGGGAAATCGAATTTTTCGTATGACTTCTTTTATAGAATTGCTTTGCTGCTTCATTAATAACCAAGGAAGGGCACTTATATTAATCTAATCTCCATTGCTATTTGATTGAATGACATTTTTCATTGCATGATTGGATTCCACAATGTCACTACAAATTTTGACAATTTTTTCTTTGTCACGCCTTCCATCCAATATTTTCCATAATGTCTCTGTTATATTCTTTCCAATATGCATCGTATCAAACAAATGCACAATTTGTAGCTGCTCGTAGTAAGGCAACCTACTGAATTGTTTGGGATAACTTTTTAGTCCCTTTCGAAGGTGGCCATCCATGCCTTGATGACCTTCAGTATCATCAATTACATCATCAGTAAACAAAACACGATAGAAAAATTCAAATTCCAAACATAAACCATTAGATGGAATGACATTACCTTGACGATTAATTCTATTATATTCCAACTTCCATAAGTGAGGAGTCATTCTTCATGGCTTTGATGTAGTCTCTTCTTTCCCATTGAAAAGATGTTTTTCAGTATTCCAGTACTTATGATTTTTGTGAAGGAAGTGCCTATACTCATCAAACACCTGCTTTCCTAAACTTTTTGAATGACAAGATTTCATCTTTGGACCACAAACTAGACATACAAATTTTCCCTTTGTTTGAAGACCTACAAGATAATGTATAATTCTATTAAATCTGTTAATTTTTATAATTATAATTATCATGCACAACTTGAACACTATAACGTACCACAAAAATGTGTTAGCCCTGGGGCATCATGTATTGTCCATACAAGCATTGCATGGAATTGAAATTGTATTTGTCCTATTGGTCTAGAGATGTCATACATGGTCACACCATTCCATAACTCCAGCAACTCATCGATAAGAGGCTCAATATATACATTCATATCTTTAACTTGGTACTTGCCTAGTGGAATGAACAAAAACATTACATAATTATTATGACCATTTTACTGCAATATTTATAATTAAATGTAGATGACTATTAAATGATAAAATACCTGGAACAATCATTGCCAACATTATGTGCTCCCTCTTTATTGACATCCATGGAGGAGTATTATTGTTGATAACAAAAATAGGCCACACCGAGTAAACAGATCTCAACTCTCCAAATGGATTGACACCGTCCGTTGCTAATGAAAGCCTAAGATTATGAGGTTCTTCTTTAAAGTGTGGCCACTTTTCCTCTATGTCCATAAATGTTGAACCATCCACAAGCATTCAAATAATGTCATCTCGACTTCTATTGCATGCATGGTAATCCATAAATTGTGCCAAGCTAGTGCACCTGAATAATCGTTGCATACGTGGAATAATGGGAATATAACGAAGAACCTTGCGAGGCACCTTTTTTGTTATTTGATCTGTTCGATATCTACTGATATGACATTCAGGGCATTCTGTTCCAAATTCATGTTGTTTATGATATATAATATGATCATTGGGACAAGCATCTATTGTTTGATACTCCATTTCAATATATTTCATAATGGCAGATAATTCTCGGTATGAGCAAGGTAGAATATTTGATGGTGGTAAGAAAAACTAACCTATCAATCTACAACAAAAAGAAGAAGTTTGAGGTGTTAATATAAAGAATATTAATGGTACATGATTCACCATTTATTAACTGTAATGACATGTATGACACACCTTAACATACGTGAGATTGTTATATTGGATAAACCATTCATAACCTTCAAGTTCACCAACAACAATACAACAGAGAGAAGAGTTGTTTGGGAGTCTTTGTAAAGGGGCTCATATGCCTTCTCAAGAAGAGGTAAATCATGAGCATCAAGGTCATCTTGATCATCATGATCAGTTGTGCTAGTACTAAATGTGTCATGGATCAATGCATTTGTACCATAATCTTCAATTGTGTTTTTTGGTGCATGATCGTCATCTTCCATGGGATCATTATCTTCAGCTTCGATATTCACACCTCCATGTTCCTCCACTTTGAAAACCATATTCTTCGGGTTGTGTTGGTCCATATCATGTGCCCTTGGGTGCTCAACCTATATAAAAATGATCAACATAAATAAACCATGATCATGATCTCATTATCAAGTGATTTCTTATGTATATAAATTGTTAAAACTATATAATGAGCAACTTACCAGTGGATGATAATCATGTCCCCCTTCAATGTGACCATGCTGCCTACAATGTTTCTTAGCTGTTTTGATTAGATGTCTTCTATTCTTTAAGCCCTTACAAATTTTGTAGGGACAATAACATTTCCCATCACCTTTTCCTTTCAAGTTAGACCATAATCTAGCAATTGTCTCCTTATTTTGTTCTTCGCTGATATTTTCTGACATGGTCTTCCTTCACAGGCAAAAAAATCAGGATATGGAAACTTCAGTGCAAAAGCTTCACAAAAATTGCAAATCGAACCAAAACCATTTCACTCTTCTTTTTCATCTTAAAACATTGGACTTAATAGAGAACGTATTTAATGTAGTTGATTGTGTGAATTTCTGAGCATTGTGTCTGCAAATTCTTACTAAAATTTTGCCTGTTGCAGACTTTCTGAGAGACATTTTTGAGTATTCTAAGCCTTGGTTCTTGTATTTTCACTGGTGATAAGCTGGAAACTTTATGGCAGACCTGTAGCCAATCGATCTAATTTTGACAAGTTATACACCAAGCAAACAGGCATCTAGAACTAGCATTGTTTGCAGGTCACCCCTACCCTATGCCATGGGTATATGACTACCCAGAACTCCAGTTTAAGCATCAATCCTGGATATGATCGGTATATGACTACCCATAACTCTAGTTTAAGCATTAAGTTACATAATTATTGACCTTACTTTGGGATGCTATGTATGAGATTGGAACCTTTTGTAAGGTGTGATCAATGTGCTATCATAAATGCAAAGCCAAAACCATTTTGATGAGATCATGATCCCACTAATACTATTTTGCCTTATTAATTTTTCACCCACAAAAATGATAGAACCAGATATAATATGCCATCAATGCCCATATACCGACAATGCTCAAGATGAGCCACTTAGAGGTAGAGTTTAACCACTTTCCATATAGGTAGATTATCTCTAGCCTCATTTTCCCTATAGGTAACTGATTAGGTTCATTTTAGAGTCTTATTTCCAAATATGTACCTCTATGTTAGCTTTTTGCTTTATTATTTGCCTATTTATGCTTAATCTTGTCAATTTTGCATAATTTTACTTAGTTCTTGCATGTAATAACCCACCAAAATTGATTCAACAAAAAATTGAGTATTCTTTTTTTTTGTTTAATGTAATCATTATGTTTTATTCAATTGCATACTCTGGGCATCCATCCATTTAGGATTAGGCATTCATCCATCCGGGATGAGCATCTAACCATACGGGTTAGGCAGTTGTCCATACGGGACATAAGATCCCATCTATCCAATATGGGATAGGCATCTACCCATACGGGGTAGGCATCTATCCAAATGAGATAGGCATCTACCCATACAGGGTAGGCATCTATCCAAATGGGATAGGAGATGCTCTGGCCAGAGACTTAGACTCATCGGGACCATTCGGGTCCTAAGCCACTCACTAAGTACTACACTCTTCTAACAAGAGTGCACCGAGGTCGCCGTCCTTAGGAGTAATTAAAATAATACAAGCTTGAATTCTGCCTCGGAATTTGGCTTAAAGCCTCGAGAAGTCAAGCGAATCCATACGGGATTCCTTCCGAGTATGCATTGAATTTATTTTTCAATTTAATTATCTTATCTTTCAATTAGGATTCTTACTCAACTAAGCCTAGACCCCACCCACGAATGCCTGAGTACGAGGGACAACTCCGTCCCAAGACTGCCTACATACCTGCTTCGGCACGGGATCAAGGCGTAAAGTATGTAGTTCTATTTTCTATTCTATGGTTTGATGTAAACTGATTTGTGGGTACGCAACCCTTTCTAGGGTCAGTGTCCCAGACAGTTTCTTTGCGGTTGCTACCCACGATGGTAGCGCTTAAGCAAAGGCTCAAGGTGGCCTATTGCTTGTGGCCTAAAAATAACTAGATCCTAATTCTTATCATGAGTGTCACCCAATTGCAAATCACCAATATCCCTTCAAAATAAAAAAAAGAAATCAATTTCATGAGAGCATTTAACTTGACCATCCCTAAAAGGGGTTTACTATGGTTTATCTCAACGGATGTGAAAATCATTTAAAAGTTATCTTATTAAATTATCGATCCAAGGGGGATTACCCGCCTCTTGGATTTTAACTTCCAAGTGTCCCTTATTACTCCCCGACAATTTATAGGGACGATGCCACAGATGTCGTTAATGCAGCTTTGTTAGGCATTAAGTGCAGTAGTTCAACACGACAACATTACCCATAAGCGTGACCCAGAGGCACCGTATATACCGAACGCTGCTAGTTTTGGTTTTCCAACTTCCTTTGTTTAGTTTTCTAACTACGAAACATCATGCTTGAAATAATCACGAAATGAAAGCGTAAAATTTTATTTAATTGAAATAACTACTTGGAGTATAATTTGCATAATAACAACCATCACGAGACTTGCATAATAGTAATTACATGTGTACTTGCATGAAAAATGTAATTAATCCATAAATAATTCACATGCTATGAACCGTCAATGAAAGTAATTAATCTATGAGAAATTTGCATGACATAAGAAGATTTAGCGAATCCAAAATAGCAATTAAATTTAAGCATTTGGTTCAAATCATATTAATGTAAATTAATCTCTAAAGGCCAATCAAGTGTCCCAATGATTCTTAATGGATTGAGTAACTCAATTTAAGAGAATATAGTCTACAATTATAAAGTTTACTAAGGATAATTTAATTACGAACTTGCTACACATTAATCCCAATTTTTCTAAGTCGAAATTCAATATCTTAAAATTTACACTAAGGAAAAAAAAATCATTATTTCCTAAATGTCATCATTAGCAACTTAAAATTTAAACTAAGAATTTAATAGTAATTGACTTAGATTATTATTATTATTTAAAAAAAAAAAAAAAAACCAAATTAAAAACTTCAAATTTCGAAATAGTAAAAAAAACTAATTATAATTAAATGATAAAAAGGGCTTTATTTTTTTTAAGATAGTAAATAGGGGTGCGGGGTGGGGACCATGGGTCCCATCACCCCTGCGGCCCTGCAAGCGCAGGCCCGTAGGGTTGAGGGGACATTGCGGGCCCCTCCATACCCCCCTGTGACGGTTTCATTGAATACCTGCGGCGGTTTTATTAAACATCGCACGTGCATGCCTTCCGCTAGCCGCCTCATGCAATTTTGAATGTCGTGCGTTAAAGTTTGAAATAATTTTTTTTATGTTTTATATATATATATTTGTGTGTGTGTGTGTGTGTGTGTGTGTGCGCGCATTTTTATATGCAAGAGGATTGCATTTCCAGATTATTGAAAATCACACAGAGAAGAGTAGATAACAGGTATGTAAAAAAAAAGAATATTAATGTTAGAAAGAATATAGATTACATTCCAGGAATGAAAATACAATAGAGAAATAACCAGAGAGGGATTATTTATTCCTTTGTTCTTTACACAGGGAGATTTATTCACAGAGAAGAGAGATAAATTTTATTTGTACACACAGAGAAAATTTATTCACAGAGAAGAAATATTAATTATATTTTTTTTTACAGAGAATTTAGATAACCAGAAAATGAGAAAATCACAGAGAGATCTCTTCAAAGATAAGTTTCAGATTTTTAATCAATAAACAGAGAAATGATTCTAGAGAAAGGAGATAAAGATGGTTCTGATTTAGTTCTTCAGCAAGAATCAATCTAAGACTTAATAAGAAATTTTAAACAATTTAATCTAGATCTAACTTCTTAAACAATGAATCTAATTCTTATCAAAATTTGAAACTAATGGATCTAATTCTTATCAAGAATCTGAAAACAAATGAATCTAATTCTCATCAAATTTTGAAACAAATGATTCTAATTTCTTAAACAATTTAATCTACTTCTTATCAAAATTTGAAACTAATGGATCTAATTCTTATCAAGAATTTGAAAACAAATGAATCTAATTCACATCAAAATTTGAAACAAATGATTCTAATTTCTTAAACAATTTAATCAAAATTTGAAACTAATGGATCTAATTTCTTAAACAAATTAATCCAATCTAATTTGTAGCAAGAATAAGATGCATGAAAAACTAAATTTGAAAGAACCTGGGTCCTTGAAAATGGTGTAGAATCCTCTATGAATCTCCCTTGATCCTTCAAACTTGAAGAGAAGCCCTCCAAAGCAAAAATCTTAGCTGAAAAATGAAAATATGACTACAAGAGAAAAAAATTTACTTGAAGAAAATCTTTATGGAATTACCAACTCCTTTTTTTGAAAACTTGTACATCTTTTATAAGAAAAATCTCCAAATTCCACTACCTAATTTTTAATTTAAAAAAAAGAGATTCTCTCCCAATTTGGCCTTCATGCAAATTGATTAGACTTAGTGGGAGGAGTTACATGCAAGGTGGTGGAGAAGCCTCTAGAAGCTTCTTATTCCTCCTACAACATGTGCCATAATTTGGGTATGGAAATTTAAATAAACAATTAAAAAAAAAAAAAGTATATTTTCCATGTGTGTGTGTGATTTATTATTTTTATTCCTTTATAATATTCATTCAATAGTTTATCCAAAATAAATATAATAGAGTTTGTATTTTAATCCAAAGGTGATAAAGGAGGGTTGTGACATTTTCCCTATAGGTAACTGATTAGGTTCATTTTAGAGTCTTATTTCCAATTATGTACCTCTATGTTAGCTTTTTGCTTTATTATTTGCCTATTTATGCTTAATCTTGTCAATTTTGCATAATTTTAGTTAGTTCTTGCATCTTCAATGAAATTATAGCTAATCATATCCAATCACATCAAAATGGAACAATTAATCATATTGTTGGTCTCTCCTAGAGGAATTAAATTGAACCAAATTGACTATTCCCCAATAAAATGTTTTGAAATGGTGAATGTATAAGTTTGTAGTTTACTTTCCTAGACTAGGACCCCATTTCGTCAACATTTCACTATGAAAGCATAAATATTTTTTCTTGAAGAGAACATCTTACAGATTATGCTTCAATGTATAACACATTTTCATAATCAATCATTCGACTTCACATGGATAAAAGAATTCACATATTCTAAATCATGATCTGATGATGTGAACAACTCATATGCAACTATATGGCATGCAAAGCATTTATTTTAACATACACTTATTCATCCACATTGCAAGGATAACAATACAAGGCTCACATATTGGTCTAAGAGGATACCATGGTCTCACAAAGTAACCAAGAACCATATGAAATGATGGTCTTGAATCCACACACAACTAGGGAGGATCCATACGATTATGTATGACTTCCCCCTTGTTTGTTTAATGGGATTAGCCTCCAAGACATAGCCGTCAATAATCACTAAGAATGTACAAGTGGATCGTAGCTACCCATACAACAAACACTTACCTTCTCATTAATCTATTATTTGTTCTAAGAAGGACACAAAAGTGGATAGAAAACAATAGAGGAGATAGTACTCAAACAAGTACTAAGGAATTGCATTAGTGACATGTCACAAATGTGAGTTATACATGTTCCAAATTGATTGATTCTCATGAAGGAACTAAGTTATCTACAATAAATAGCCACCCAAGAAACCCATTTGCTTCAAGCAAACTATCTTCTTAGTAGTAGCTTAATTCTTGAGACATTTGATTTAGATATGATCTTGTAAATGGTGTTAAAAAGAGTAATTAGTCACCAACCAACCACACTCTTCATTTGTATATTTAAGAATTAGTTTGGTCAAACCTTGATTGTAACAAGCATAACCAAATCCTCCATGATAAAGTTAACAACAAATATATTATTGCATAACCAAATCTTTGTGGTGGGTGTGTTCAACAAATATATTATTGTGTGAATTGCTTTTGTCCAAAATGTAGGAACTTGATCTACATATCCATGAAGGCATGATTAGGTCTCTATACAACACTGTTTTGTTGATGCATATATGTAGTGGTTAGTTGTTTTCTTTTAGTTGTGGATAAACCATTTTGAGTGAATTTTTCATTTACTTGAGCATTTTGCATTTAGAGAACAACTGGATGACCATTCAACAAGGGGTTTAAACTCTTTGAACTTCATAAATGCTTGAGCTTTTCTTGTCAAGCAATGTACCCACATCTTAAAGACATCAAATTATGAAAGATGATAGTCCCAAATCTGCAAATGACTGTCACAACATAGTGAATAAGGGAAATCCATAGATACATTAATGAGTAGCCCTAGAGCAATACAAAGAGAGCACATGCATGCTAAGGGAGCATTGAACAAACCTTTTTCAGGATAATATAACTGTAGTAAAAGAAATCAATAAAGAGCATAAGTTCATCAAGAACAATTCTTAGCCACAAAGATCTAAGGTAATCATAGAGGAGCTGATAATAACTGAGTTCAAGAAGACACACTCAAGCCTTCATCACATTCCATAAAAAGAAAATCATTATTCCATATAATTGGAAGGAAATGATATATTGCAAAGATTACTATGAAGGTCTAAAATAGTAAAAGAGATGAGACTAATCTTTTATTTCTACTTACAATAGTGAATTGGTTGAGATATACTCATAGACAAAGTGAATGACATGTATGAGAACAACCTCAATAAAGGTAAAAAGGACAATAAATAGTAGTGATAGATGACAATGCATTGGATGTGCCAAGAAAAAGACAGTGGAAGCCATGGAGAAATCACTATCAAAATAAAGCCATTAAATAAAACTATGTTGGTGCAGCTTGAGAAGCACAGTAGAACAATGAAAAAAGAACACTACTTGGTCCTTGAAAAGCATGTAGTCACAATGATTTAAAACCACAATGACAACATAGAGGGCATGAATGTTTGGAGTATTTCCATTCTTAAGAATCTCATGATAGTCCATTATTAGGATAGGTGAAGTGCACTATGAAAGTGTCTTAAAAAGCTAATATAGCCATAAGTGATAGTGCCAATGCTTTGAGTTCAAATCCTCATGAAATACAATCATGTTTATCTCAATGCAACGTTTGCCAACATCCTCCCTGCGTGTGCCAAAATAGGAGCTTTGGAACAAGGTATGGACATCCATCAAATCATAATCGAAGGGGGTTTTTTGTCAGAAATTAGTTGCAAATGCTCCAATAACAAAAATCACAAAATGGGGTGGCATACACACGACATGTGAACTGTATGACGGAATACCTCAAAGAGATGTCATTTCATGGAATTTTAAGATTGCAGGATATGCACAAAATGGATTAATTCACAAAAAAAAACCAATTGCCCTTGATTGCAAAAAAAAAATAGTTGCCCTTCATTGAAAAACAAAGAGTTCCTTTGATTGCAAAAAAAACCTTACCTTGCTTGTGCAGAGATTGCTTCGGCGGGGGGGGCAGGGAGGAAAGACGTGGGTCGCCGCTTGCTTCGGTTTGCTTTCAAAATGAAAATGCGTTGTGTTTTTTTTTTTTAATAAAATGCCCAAGGTCGTCGGAATTCTGACGAACACGGGCATTTTAAAAAAAAAAAATCAAATTTTCACACAATGTTCCTTGTCCATCGAAATTTGACCCCAAATGTATTAGTGGTGGCATCCTACTTAAGAATGAATATATGATACATATGTTGTACATGTGGAGGTAGTTATCCCACTTTGAACATCTTGACAAGTGTTAGCCTAGACAAGTTATATGACATATTGGACAAGTGGTAGGACATACCTTTTGCAAGGAGAAGGTGGGTGTCCAAGTTGGGTTATGATAAGTTGTAAGAGAATAAGATAATATTAGTCATTTATGATAGATTTTATTATAGTTGTAAATGTTGTAAGTTATGATGGGTGTAAGATGAATACGAGCATCTATCATACCTACCTCCATTTATAGTAAATTTTAGGTGCCCAATTAAGGAGGTTTGAATGGGGAGTCATTTGGAGGTGTACATATGTCATTTGCATGCTTTTTGATAGCAAAAAAAAAGGGCCAAATTATTTGCACGATCCCATCTTCTTGCTTCATATAGAAGCTTTCCTTATTGTTGTATTTCACTATAAAAGGTAGTCTTGGGGAGTATTAGTCATATTGTGTATTGTAGGTGAAGTGTTATGTTGTCGGAATTAATCCATATTGTAGGTTGTTAGTTGTAGACACTTGTTGAAGAAGCTAATTGTTGATAATGTATTGTAAGAATTTGTTTACTGAAATACAAAGTACTATGGTTTTGGAGTGTGGGTTTTTTCACACGAAAGGGTTTTCCCTATGATATATCTTGTGTTCATTATGTTTATTTTTATGCATGTTTATTATCTACTAGTGAATGTGTTTTTCATTCTCTAATAGAATATTTGCATAGAAAATTTGCACCATCTCCCCCACTAGATTAGCGTTAGGAAGCATTTTTTGCACCTTAACTTCCTTTCAATTCCAATACCTAATAACAAATAATAAATTAATAATTGTATTTAACAAGTTTAAATATTTATAGTTTATTTATAATTATGGGTAAAAGTACAAACCTGTGTCACACTTTTACAAAGGAAAAGGCTAACACAACAATAACTGTTCAATTTCGTCGCCATAAAAGTGTCATTTGCATTTTGAATTTGAAGATGATGTAAACTGATGAAATGTGTAAAATTTGTTGAAGTTTAAGTCTACTATTTTTTGAAATTTTTCGTCAATAATTTATACGTTTTTTTTAGCTTTAAAGTCTTTTTTTTTAATTGCTGAAAAACGCTAAAAAACAGGGGGTTTGGTTCCCACCTCAAAAGTAAATGTAAATCAACTTTTTTTTTCTCATTTTGATATCAGTTATAGATCACATATTTATATAGTGTATGAAATTTTTTTTAAAAGAAATTGATGTATATTTTCTTTGTAATAGCATTTGTAAGTCGAATACACCAGAATTTGACAGTTTTTGTCTCCCACCACAATTTGTCTATTCAATTTATGATAATCCAAAAACTAAAAATACCCTTTTGGAGAAGACTCTCTCTTCTAGTGAACCATTTTTTTTTTCAATTTTTTAAAAGTGATTTGATGTTTTTTTTTGTTTTTCAAAGCAGACTCATATCGAACAAAAGAATACCTAGTTGTAGTATTTTTAATTTTTTATATATTAAATATAATCAAAACATTAAAAAAATTATATGAATAGAATCGTGACTTCAATCTCTAAAAAAAGGTATTTTAAATTTTTTTAATAAGTTTAATTTACCTATTGAATTTTGTTGCTGAAGTGACAAGTTTGAGAAAATCATCATTTTTGTTGATGTGGTTGCCACTTGGCATTCCACATAATCCTTTCCGGCTAGAACTATGAGGGCCAACGCCCACATATAAAAAAGAATTGTTTTTTGCATTAAAAAAAACAAATCAATCAAGTGCGAAAATAATAAGAGTTATTTTTGCAAACAATCCTTTTTTTTTTCAAATAAAGTGGCATTTTGGAGTGAGTAGGAAGATTATAAAGGGGTGAATATTTCTAATTTTGTAAAGGGGCGAAGATTTTGATTTTTTTTTCGGAAGGCATCTACCCTTTCCAAGTAGGTTATTTGAAATTATTTTTTCAATCGTGCTTAATTTACAATATTAGATGTTTTTTGGAAATTAAATATTTTTCAGATTAACCATATTCTTTAGTCACTACGATACGACGTTAACCATTTCTTGGCCATATATCCAACACTATTTAGTACTAAAAATTATATTATATTTTATTTCTTAATACTTGACTCAAATTCCCGGATATATTAGCTAAGTGATTTCAAGCAATTATTGTTATTAAATCACATTCATATGTACATTGCACATAGTCAAATGTATCTAATTGAAGTATATACTTAAAATTTCTTACTTTTTATCAATGCTCCTAAATTTCTTGAGCCTTATTTTTTCATTTTCTAAATTATAAAAATTGGACTTTAAGTCAAATGATTTAAATGGATGAAATTTACACATGATAAGTTTAAGAATGCAAAATTATTTATACATTTCACTAATTATATTTTTTTTGTTAAGAACCGATGAAAAATTATTAGATATATAACCTTTTTAGTTCAAAGCACTAAATTTTGAAGATATGCATATTTGGATGTGTTGTTTTTAAGTTCAAAGCACAAAATTTTGAAGATCTAAATATTTCTATCAATGAGGAATAAGAGGACTAGATCAAGGTTGTATGATCATAAAAGGGATGATAAGATGAAAGGTCATACAAAACGTAGTCAACAACAATGTGTTGTTGTTCAAGATCAACCTAATGATGTTCAAGAAACATCTACTCAGGTAGGAGATGAATTTTTTTTTCTGATATGAAAATTTGATGGAAATGGATGAAGATAGTCTTTTCAATGAAATTCCATCTAAAGATATGATACCTGAAAGCACATTAAAATTGCATTGTAAGAATTTGTGGGATGATTATTTTAAAAATAAGTCAACAGTTGAAAGAGTACAATTATTTTCTAAGTTATTTAGGAAAAGGGAAATGAAACTTGTTTTGGACTTGTTGGGTGTTGGTAATAAGAATAGTTCTAGTGATACATTAGTAAAAGAAACTATAATTGAAAATTTACAAGAAGCATTGAATTGTATTGAGAGCACAAGTCGAGGTGTCGATTTAAGTGTTGCACGTAGAGCATTGATGACTATGATTACTAGTAAGGAATTGACTCGTAAAAAACAAGTTAATGCAATTTCTCGATTAATGAATGTATCTAGAAGAACTGTTCAAAGATACATTAGGAAGATAAATATTTTGGATGAAAACATCAAAAAGAATTGGGTAAATGTCTATACGGTTCCTAGAAAAGACAAAATTTCTGAAGATGTAAACAAACAGGTCATTGATTATTGGACCAACCAATCTCGTGTTTCTTCCAATAGAAGGGATACTATACAGATGATAGATGAAGATGGTAAAAAGATTACACATCCAAAACATTTCTTAGATACAACACAAAGTGAATTGTTTGAAGCATTCAAGCAAGAATTTTTCAGATGTAAAGATTTGCCAAAGGATGTTTGAGAGATTTCATCCTTGCTTTGTACACATAAATAAGGTATGTGAAACTTGTTGTTGTCGAAATCATGTTGAATATCATCTACACTTGGAATCATATAAGAAGTTCATGGCAACAATTAATCCAAATCTAGTCATTCCTACAAGTACAACACAATTTGTGAAGTCTATTTTATGTGATAAATTAGAACATTCCGATGAGTTCAAAATACAATGTATAAAAGGTGGATGCAATGATTATGGATTTTTTAGTAAGTTTGTGTTGCAAACTGAGAATATTGATATTCATGCACTAGTTATATGGAAGAGATTTGAATATGAGACATACCAAAGTAAGTCAGGAACTGAATCCAAAAAAATTATGTTGAAAGAGAGTGAATTGTCCTACATTCAGTCTATAGATAGATTTTGTAATATGATATATCCACATATCCAACATTGTCATGGTGCAAGATGGCAAGCTAAACAATTTTGTGATTCAAAGAATTGTTTTCCACCAGGTTGTATTCTTTCCATTGTAGATTTCTTCGAGAACTATACATTTAGTCCTCACACAGAAATTCAAAGTCAATATTATTATTCTGATCAAGTTACAATATCTGTACAAGTTTGCTATAGACATGCACAATTTCATGTGGATGGTATAGAGAGTACTGAAAATGAACGCATTATCATCAATGAGGTCCATTTCTATATCAGTGATGATACGTGTCTTGATAGGAGCTATGTAGCACATTGTTTTGGAATGTTTTTTGAAGATACTAAAGATCGTGGGATAAAATGTACACAACATTGGATTTGGTTAGATGGATGTGCTGGTAAGTACATTAGATTTGAAATTGATTATTTAAGTTGTTTTTTTAATATATATATGATTTGATTGTACATAACAGGTCAAAAGTTTAAATATATATATTTAGTATATATGTTATTCATGTCAGGGCAATTTAAGTTTGCAAAAGCTTTTAGTTGGTTATCCCTACAACATGCTCTACGTAGCATAAAGTTTTTGTGGAACTTCTTTGAGATTGGACATGGAAAAGGAGAGCATGATGGAGCAGGAGCATGTGTGAAGCATGCACTTCACCAACATGAACTTGCAGGTAAATTATCTTCATAGATTTATATATATGTGTGTGTGTGTGTGTGTGAAATGAACTAAAATTGACTAAATAATTTTTGTATGTATTATCAGATATTGATCGATCAAATCCTTATAATTGTCAATCAATTAATGGTATTAGAAGTTTTCATCAAGTCATGACTATGGGATTTAGCAAGCCTCATGTTATTCTTGCAAGAGGAAAATCATGCTTTTGTGTTGATTGCATTGCGAACAACAAAGATACTCATTATCAAAATATTGCTAATGGATATGTTTTGCAATGGGATATGAAATATTTTATCACAATGCCTCCTTACGAAGATAGTGACATTATTGATATTCATGATCCTCTATATTCAGCTGATGATGAACGTGTTTCTGATTTAGTTGTTACAGGTGCATGCATGCATAGTTTTCAAATTACATATATGTACATGTACAAATTTTTAAATTCTTCATTAATTTAAAAATGTGTTAGGAACTAATATTGCTTGTAATATATATACATGCACAGTCTACTTTCACAGGTGATATTTTTGCAGTGATTGTTGATCCTGACACTACTGAAAGTGTAGATTATTATCTACTAAGATGCACACAACCAAAATGCAAGTTATTGGAATCAGTCAGTGATGATGATGGGCAACAATATCCCACTGGTTTAGTTGTTGTTGAAGGCACCTATTATCAACAAATAAAGATAGATACAAATGGTGTAACATTCATTGATTATATGCCTGGCCAAAAATTTCTACACTACAGTCACTTAGTAATAGCGACAAGATTGCAGTTGGAGACATTGCCAAAAAGAGGATGTGGCAACCAAAAGTGGAGGTTGCCTATTGAAGATCATGAAAAAAATTTAGAAATTATAAAAGATAAGGAGGATCCAAATTATATGTACCATGAGCTTTAAGTTCACTTGTCATGTTTGAACAAGTAAAATATATTGGATAGGTCAAGTATTTTGATAAACTCATAGATATATATTTAGATATTTCTAGACATGTGTAGCAATGTGGATAACTTGTGGAAATTTAGTTTTGTTGATGCATTTATTTTACGTTTTATATGTTGATTTTACATGTTTTATGCATCTATGTATTCATTTCATTTATATTTACACATATTTTTTCATTTAATTAGGTTGTTTGGATTCATCTAATTATGTTGACCTAAGGTGTTTTAAGTGGTCTTAAGGGCATTTAAGGGGATATTTGTGTCATTGATCTTCTTTTAAATTTTTACACATGCATGGATTCGTTTTATTAATCTATGTACATTAATTTCATTTATATTTACACACATATTGTTTCATTTAATTATGTTGTTTGGATTCATCTAATTATGTTGTCCTAAGGTGTTTTAAGTGGTCTCAAGGGGATTTAAGGGGGTATTTAAGGGGATTGATTCTTTTATATTTTTACACATGCATGGATTCATTTTATTCATCTATGTACATTCATTTCATTTATATTTACACTTATATTATTTCATTTAATTATGTTGTCCTAAGGTGTTCTAAGTGGTCTTAAGGGGATTTAAGGGGGTATTTAAGGGGATTGATTCTTTTATATTTTTACACATGCATGGATTTGTTTTATTCATCTATGTACATTCATTTCATTTATATTTACACATATATTGTTTCATTTAATTATGTTGTTTGGATTCATCTAATTATGTTGTCCTAAGGTGTTCTAAGTGGTCTGAAGGGGATTTAAGGGGATTGATTCTTTTATATTTTGACACATGCATGGATTTGTTTTATTCATCTATGTACATTCATTTCATTTATATTTAAACACATATATTGTTTCATTTAATTATGTTGTTTGGATTCATCTAATTATGTTGTCTTTAGGTGTTCTAAGTGGTCTTAAGGGGATTTAAGGGGATTGATTCTTTTATATTTTTACACATGCATGAATTCGTTTTATTCATCTATTTACATTCATTTCATTTATATTTACACATATATTGTTTCATTTAATTATGTTGTTTGGATTCATCTAATTATGTTGTCCTAAGGTGTTCTAAGTGGTCTTAAGGGGATTTAAGGGGATATTAAATTTTTGAAGTAAGTTCATTAAACATGTACATAAACACTTAACTAAAATGAACAACTAAATTAAATTTTAACGACTAAATTTGTTTAACAATGAACAAAGTTAAAATAGACATAAACACTTAACTTTCACATACACATGTACAATTAACTAGAACACTTAACTAAATTCAAATGACTTAGAGATTCTATCATTTAAACACTTAACTTTCAAAAATGTAATCTATCTATATATAAACGTACAAAGTAGTATGAAATGCAGATCTATCTGACCCATACACATATATGTCTATGAAGTGCACATCTATCTAACACATACACACACAAATGAAATATGCAAAATAAATATCTAGTACACATACGCATATGAAATGTGTACAATACACATGTATGAAATGTCTAGTACACTTGTACAAATATATATGAAATGTCTATAAAATGTTCACACACACACACACACACACACACAGAGAGAGAGAGAGAGAGAGAGAGAGAGAGAGAGAGAGAGAGAGAGAGAGAGAATGGGTCACTCGGGGCCATGTCCTAAAGCATGTCTCGATCCATGCGCCTGCAATAGAGTATGCACGCATAAAATCATACATTTAACATTTAATTTGAATGTACTAAAGTAAATTTTTTTAAGCAACATAGATTATGAGAATTTGTATGTAGACAAACATACCTATGAAGAGTCTCGAACATCACCACCATGTGCATGCGGGATTCTAGGACGTCTATGTGATGAGGAGCTCAACCTGCATGATAGTGGTGCATCCTGCAATGTTGAAATTTTGTTAGATATACATGTGTACACATATATTCATAACTTGCAAAATAACCCTTTAAAAATGGAACTTAAATATTTAAGATTCAATTAATTTAAAGTTATAATGTATGTACTTGTGTCTCATGATGAACAGGGTCGGTGGCAATGTGCAAATCCTCAAACATCGCCCCCTGCGCCTGCAATATAAATTACACATGAACTTGAACATGTACATTATTTAAACATTCACTATTATTTAAATCTAATCTACTTGAACATGTACATGTACACGAGGTTGTAGATAAACATACCTCAGGGTCTCTAACACCTCCATCGCGCACATGCTGGACTCTAGAATGTTTGCAAGATGAATGACTCATCCTGCGCAATGCTCACACATCCTACACAACATGCACACATTTTGTTGGATATATATATCTATATATATATATAATTTAAATCACTCAAAAAATTATTTAATCAACACCTAGATATCCATTTAAATAGAACTTAAAAACAAAAAAATAATAATTTAAACTTTATATATACCTGTGTCTCTTGATGAACAACTGGGTCAGTGGCAGCATCCAAATCTCCATATATCGGCCCTAACGTGATACCATATATAGTTCAAAAAATACAATCCAATATATATATATAAAATTAATTTAATCTATGCAGTTCATGTGTACAATCAAGTAGCTATATAAAATATCTAAACTAAAATTAGTAAATTATATATTATATAATTCATACCTCTCCTGCAACATGTAAGGCTCGTTCAATCCTGGTGATGTCAGAATAATGCAAGGAGCCCACTGCAACATGATCCCCCTCACTATCTAGCTCCATAAGCATGGTAGTGAACATCCCCAAAAATCTAGTATCAGGTCTTGTGGCTCGATCAATTGATGTATAAATAGGAGGAGGAGGTGTATCCTGACCAACTATTGTATACTGGGATGGGGCAATAGGATGTGCAGTAGCAGTAGGCTGAGAATATGTATGCTCACAACCACAGCTAGATGCACCCAGTCTACCAAGTGCACACCTAACAAATGATGGGGCATCCTGTAGTGGGATCCCATGATCCATAGCAATGACCTGATATGCATCCAAGAGATCACTAGATAAGCATGCGCTCATCTGTTGTAAAGGATCTATGTCATGTATGCGTGCAGCATCCATCGGCAATGGAATGTCTACTCAAACGTATGGATCATCACTCGCTGATGCATCATGAATTCTAGTATGAGAGTGCAACAGATATCTACCCACCCAATCTGATGTCATCTCATCCACCTGTGTGGCTATAGTAGCAATACTGGAAAATATGGACTGTCGAGTGTCATCTGGCACACTATCTGCAGCATGTGCTAGGTCCGCACTCTTGGGAAGAACCACAAGGCTTGGACCAATCAATGCCCATTTATTAATGGGTGGGGGTGCACTTGGTCATCTAAACTTATTTGAAAATCTGCCCTTCCCTTGCTCATCATGTTTCGCAAAATCGGTGTAATCAACATCATCCAACAAATGAAACTCTGCAAACAATTGTTTGCAAAAATAAAGGGGGAACTCATCCTTTTGGGGCCACCTATGATGAGTGGCTAACCATCTAGTATCTATAAATGGTGCTACTAGTGCATCCATGCACCTGGTAGGCATATAGCCTTTCACCCTACCAAAGGCCTAATAATGAGGAAACATGGTTTTCACATTAGCTATGGAAACCCTATCATTCACCATGTCCCATTTAACAGTACCACGTACACTGCGTGAAAGGGATCTATAGAATTCCTTTGCGTTGACCTCGTCATATGAATTATAATTGTCGATGAGGTCAATCATATGAAATAGCTCATGTCTAATAGTCTCACCCCTTTTTTTATTTGTGTGATCACGCATGTTTTCCAAAGTGATATTTAAATGATCTAAGGCATGTTGGACTGCCTTAATAGTCTGATTGTAGAATTGTTGTCTCTCCTGTGGAGTTGTTGCAGACCTATGTGATGTCTTCTTACTCCTGTGAGGATGAACACTAGGCTCAGAAGTACTCGTGTTATGTGATCCAGGCTCGTCAGACATGATGTTCAGTGGATAATGTAGAACTATATATATATATATATATATATATATATATATATATATTTGCACATGTGCATGTATGTAGTACACATTAAATAATTTAATTAAAAACATATACATACATTTAAATCATTTTAAACATATTTAAAAACATGTAAATTAAAGAAATTAGATATATACATTTTAAAGAAATTTAAATGTCATAAATGCATACTTGAGTTAAAAGTTTCTAGATATAAAGACAAATTTAAGATAAATTTGTAGAGATCTATTCATAAAAGAAATTTAAACAACTATAAATTTAATCTTAAATTTCAATATATATGTCTAATTTACAATTACATATATTTGTATATACAATAATTAATTTGAAAATTAGTCAAATTAAGTCAAATTATGACCCCAAGTTAAGTCAAATTAATTTACAATTAAGTAAAATGAAATTACAATTAATTCACAATTTTGCATATATGTACAAATTAATTAATAGGTCCTAATTTGGTCTTATATGTTCCTAATAGGTTGTACTTAGGGTGCAAGTAAATTTCGTAAAAGAAACCAAGCAGGTCTGCATTATCTTGAATGACATGGAAACAAGCTCATTAGCTACCCAGAAGAGAGCAATTGGAGAAAAGTAGAGGAAATTGTTAAAGGGTGATAAATTACATGTATAGAGAGTATGCAATACAAACAAACAATGTCTTGAGTGTGTGATGTGGTCTCTAATTTATGTCCGGAGCCCGACTAACTGGTTTTGGAGTTGGACGGGAAACCTATTGGGCCACGCATGGAGGAAATCAATGTGTTCATGCAAGGGCCGCCTTTTTTCTATTATGAGAATGATGCTTTTGCACAGAAGGATATTTGGAAGAGAATATCAAAAAATTTCTATGGTGTGGAACCAGAGTCGGTCGACTCGTCGAAGTA
Organism: Cryptomeria japonica; assembly: GCF_030272615.1. Taxonomy (NCBI): domain Eukaryota; kingdom Viridiplantae; phylum Streptophyta; class Pinopsida; order Cupressales; family Cupressaceae; genus Cryptomeria; species Cryptomeria japonica. The sequence goes on from NC_081411.1 coordinate 341,211,695, forward strand.
CTTTTCAACTTCTAGAAGACCAGAGAATTATGATTTCAAAATCGCCCTTCTATTGGGAGATTGTGTACATAGCCTCTTGGTCTTCTAAGATGCTGAAAAGTATACTTCGAGTCCCCCAACTCTGGTTCCACACCATAGAAATTTCCAAAAATTGTCTTCCAAATATCCTTCGGTGCAAAATCATCATTCTCATAATAGAAAAAAGGTGCCCTTGCATGAACACAATGATTTCCTCCAAGCATGGCCAATCAGTTTCCCCGTCCAACTCTAAAACCAGTTAGTCCCTCCAGACATAAATTAGAGACCACATCACACACTCCAGACATTGTTTGCTTGTATTGCATACTCTATGTATTTATCACCCTTTAACAATTTCCCCTGCTTTTCTCCAATTGCTCTCTTCTGGGCAGCTGATGAGCTTGTTCTAACCAATGCATGACCCCTTAGGACCACATAGGACCCCTTGCAACAACATTTGGTCTTTTGTTGTCCTAATAGGTCCTAAGGGGTGCACATGTGTCGCAAGGGGCCTTAAGTGGTCCTAAGGGACATGATGCATCAAGTTCTGTCACTAGTTAGAGAGGAAAGTAGAGATATGTAGATGGAGATAGAGATAGAGAATGAGAGGGAGATATGGATAGAGAAAGAGAGGACAAATGGAAAGAAATAAATATATGTGACAACCTCAAATTCTAATAGAATTTAACGTGGATGATTATATTTTATTGAATCTTTCTTATTATAAATAAATTTTCTATTAAGAGTGATCAAGTTTCATATAATACTATATCCAAGGTGGATGTAGAAACAAGTGTAGTGTACAAAAGGTAAAAGAAATATAGTTAGTTTGTGAGGTAATTAGCAAAAACATAACTATGGACAAATGGATGATACTATAAGAATTTTTGGTTAATGGGTGAGATGTATAGTTACTATGGACTACATGTCGGGAAGGAAGTGATGAACATGCGTGATCACTGAGAGGGGGGTGAATCAGTGATATTCAAAACCTTTTTAAACCAAAAGTGTGCAATTGCTAAAGATATTGATGAGATAGAAAGACACACACACACAAATCAAACCACAAGACACAAGATATACGAGAATAACCCAATGTGGGAAAAACCTCGGTGAGAATAGCTGTTCAAGTCTACTACTCCAATCCAACCCCACAATAAAGTCTCTGATTACAATATGTTTAGGGCACAAACCCAAGGAACACCAACTCCTGATGATTTTGAGCACCAACTCAAGGATCACCAACCCCTACTCTGAGTATCAACTAAGAGAATTAAATTAATATCATATTAAAATAATAGAATGAACTCCCTTGTTAAAATTTGTTTTGTAACACTTACAAATTCTTTCTACATTCAAACTTTTATCCTTCCTCTGCTGAAAACCCAGTCTCTGCTAAATGGTTTGTTTTCTATTCTTTCTCACTTTTACCATTTTTCCAAACTTTTTATTTTATTTACCAACCACAATTATATCTCTCACTTATAACTATTTTTTCATAACTCTTTTCTTATTATTCAAATCTTTGAATCCACAAGTTTTCCCTCCAAAAGAGAAAATTAAAAAATAGTTAGTTCCAACAATTACAAATCTTGTCTCATTATTACAGATCTGCAAGTGTCTACACTGAATAACTCTTTCCATCTTTTCTCAAAAAATCTCGACATTATTTGTGTGCACTAGATTTTTCCCTCTGTCACCTGATTTATTCTTTGCATATAGATTTTTAATTTTAACGATCTCCAACTAATTGAAAAGATCTGATATCCTTCCTCTCTGTATTCGAGATCTGTTTCTATTTCATCCAAGTGGAATTCATTTGATCTATGTGTTCCACATCCTCAACATCCTTCTATGTCATCAAGTCAACCTCGGTCAGCAGTCCACGCAGACCATTCAACAATCGCCATATCATTCTGCACCTGCAAGACATCGGATTTGGTCTATTAAGACTATGAGGGAATTTTGCTTAGACAATCAATCCATCACAACGAAATGGAACTCTATCATTATAGTTTTTCAAGGTCTGCAAGGGACAATTTGTGTCATAGCGAAGTGCCATGTTATGTCGAACTCCAAATGGGTGTCATTATATCTCTCTCCCTCCCTATCTCTATCTTTATATATCTCTCACTCTCTCTCACACGCGCTCTTGTTTCTCCCTCCCTATCTCTATATCTATCTCTTAATCTCTTTGATCCTTCTCTCTATCACTTAATTTCATAATATAATGCTCCAAACTTTCTCACAAGATATTAATTGAGCCAACATTAGATGAACAATTTTTTTCATTGTAAGTGACATTCACAGTATGCATTACACAACAATATGCACACAAGGTGTCATGACAAGCACAACGACACATAGGATGCTGTCACCAATGCATCAAGCATGGTACCACAAAGAAAAGGGCTTCACTAATCATGTGAAAGGTCATCGTTAGATTTGTTGCACAAACACCATCATTTTCTGAATGGCCTACCAATTGAACTCATGTGTTGCACAAATGTATGCAATTAATAGACCAAATATTTTCTAATTTCTCTTCCACACCAACATCGCTCCTTCCACAATTCTCTTAAACACAACACATGACACTTTCACTTCTAGTTATTACAATTTTATGTTTAACTTAATCACGTCTAATCACCTTCCACTAGCAGCACTATTCCACTACTCTGTCAATGTGATTCTAACACCTTATAATGCCTTTAGATGTGAAATAGTTAAATGCATATCAAAATAAGTGTCATAGTGTTTTTATGTACATACACAAACCAAAGATAAGAAAACAGGTTTAACCTAAATTTTCTTCACTGCTGCAACTTTTTTAAAAATATTTTACCTGTGGTTTTTTATTCTATGTTTTATTTTTAATTTTTTTGATGGATCTGATTTGTATTAATCAAAATTGTTTATCATTCATGAAAAAGTAATTTAAGGGTACTCTATTTTTTCCTAATAGATTTGATTTTTATGCTATTATATAATAATATTAAAATAATTAAAAAATGTTTGATTTTATTTTTAATTATTTTAATGTATAATTTGATTTTTTTTTTTTTGGTAGGTAATAGGCTGAAGCCGCAAAATTTCAAATTATTATTATTATTATTATTATTATGTTTGATTAGATTGACCCTAGACCTTCCCCATTTTTATGGAAGGCCAAGAGTCACAACTTAGAATTCATTTTAGATGTCCTTATTGGGAGTTGAACTTGGGTCTACATGGTGAGAACCCAGTGTTTTAACCAATTAAGCTCAACCCCTTGGACAACTTTTAGTTTATTATTAACTTAATTATTATTTTTATAAAAATTTGAAATTCTCTCATTTTAACCCTATTTCTATCTCTATCCTTTCCTCTCCCCCCTCTCTCCATCTACATCTTTATTTCTATCTTTCTCTCTAATTCTCCCCTATCTCGACTGCCTTATCTCCCTACATCTCTATCTTCCTCCCCTCCATTCTTTCCACATGTCTCTATCTCTTCCTCTTTCTATCCCTATCTCTATCACTCCCTCTTTTTGTGTTTCTCTATTTCTCTTGTATCATCTTTACTTCTTTCCTTTACTCCCCTTCCCTCCCTCTCTACCTATTTGTATCTCTCTCTCTCTCTCCCTCTCCTTCTCTATCTATCACCCTCTCACACACACATACGAGCCATCTCTCTCTCTCTAGAACTCTATATCTATATCTATTTTCCTCTCTCTATATGTCCGTGTTTACTATTCCATTTCTCACTCTATCTCTATCTTGTTATCTCTCCATCTTTCTCTATCCCTATCTTTCTCCCTCTCTTTCCCTCTATGTATCACTTCCTATCTTTGTCCTTATCTTCATATCTCTCACTCTTTGTATATTTATCTCTTCCACCTCTATCTATCCCTCTCTTCTTTCTCAAGTTCTCTCTCTCTCTCTCTCTCTCTCTCTACCATTTATATTACCATGGAATGAACCTCCCTGCATGTAACCCCAAGCATTACGAATTTTGGTGCTTTCATTTATTTATCTACCATTTCACATTTTTTTAGCAACTTGATTTTATTGTTTCCTTCTCTTGTAAAAAGAAGTGATTTGGCTTGAGGAATCAATCACATGGAGATCCATAGAGGCATGCAAGACAATACATTTAATATTTGATCCCTTATAGAATAGGTTGAGTAATTGATCTTGGTAGTCAACCAATTTGGTCATGTTTGAATTCATGTAAAGATGTAAATTTGATTTGAAGGTATCTTCAAAACACACACATTGATAGGTAAGTAAATATACCATACCATAATGACTTGGGATCAAGAGGACATTGTTGTATGAACTATTATAATTTGCATACACAATTGATGTGTTGGTATGTGATCGATCTTGTTTGTTCACTCTTGTAACAAAACCAAATTGATTTTGATCTTTTATCTACATATCTTTGTCTATCAACCAACATCATGTACAACACAAAACGTACACAATAAATGAACCCAAGAACTCCCCCACTTGAACTTGACCTTCCATAACAATTCGGCGTACCCATTGCACACTAAGGTGTGATTGCTAGTTTAAATTAATATCATATTTCTATTCTAATGAATAGAATAAGTTGGCAAGGTTGAGTTCTTTTAATAATAAGTCAAGTTGAAACTTCTCGAGGATGGCTCTTTTAAAAAATGTTCTAAATGATTTTTTTAAGCTTGCTTGTGTTCTTGTGCATTGTCAAATTGTCTATGGAGGGACTATAATTCACATTTTTTAATTAATTGAAGATCTGCTCATACAACTATTTATTTATTTTTAATCAATTAAAAAATATGGTCAAAGGCACATTTTGATCCCTGCATAGATGTCACCTTATATTGTTGCCCTTTGATGGACTTGGTTGGGTTAATGCTACATGCCTCGTTAAGATCAAGCTCACACCATCTTAGGTGCAAAACACGAAAATGGAAAACACCCAAAAATGAATGGACTGCCAGGGTTTGTCTTCTTTGGACATCTGAATGAGTGAAAACTGAACGAAGTCACATCATAGATTGCATGGCATTCAAATCAAATATAAAGATATTCTAGAAATTGAGTCTCTAAATATCTTATTCAAAGTAGAATGAATTGTTAGAATGACAGATTATTTGGTCAAATCTCATTGTAAAGAAACTTGATCAATGAGGATTAGTGGTCACTCTAGACCAACTTCCACATAGTGGATTGATTCTTTGATGATCATTATGTTGTTTTCAATTTTGGATCCCACAGACTTCTGATTAAAAATATTCATTCATAATGAAAGGTAGTCTCTCTCACTTTTCCACGCAATTTCCTTCGCCCTTCTCGGCAATTTTCCTAATTTCACTTTCAATGACCCTTCAATGCAGTTACCTTCCTCCGTCCTATTAAATCGACTCATAATGTCACAAATTAATTGAGAATGGCTGCTTACTCCTCTATCCAACACCAGTAACTCTCAGGACAGACTTTTGTAGAAAAAATGAAATACGACAAAGTGGATGCAAAGGGTAGGTTTTTGTGGTCCATGGGTAGATAGACCTTGCCATAATCAGACAGGCAATCGCGTTGCTTCTTCAATTTAGGATTTTATCATACCTTACGTGTACGCTCTGATTCTATCGATTGACTCGCAAGAGATTATTGATTCTATCGATTGATGGGTTAATAGATTTTTAAGTGGGAACCAAAAAATCGTTTTTCCATAGCCATTCAATGTTTTCACTATTTTCGTACTGTCCTTCCATCGCCTTTCCAGGCAATTTCCCCTTTCTTTCTTATTGTTAGAATTTTCATTTGAAGTCCGGGGGTAGATACAGGTTGCTATCATCAGACAGCTCTTCTCGTCGCTTATTCAATTAAGAGTTTCATCCTACCCAATGCTTTTATTCAAACATGCATTCAGACATTCCCAAAGTATTGATGACCTCAATATTCTCAGTTGTAAATATTTCGTTTTTAACTCGCCAAGAAAGAAAAAATTATTGCAACTGAAAATTACAGTGTTTGGTGGTACTGTAAACATTGTATGGTTCTAGCAGTGTGAGTCCTTTATTTGAGTTAGAGTTTTAGTAAATTATATGAGGGAGAGGATTAGTATTTGAACATATATATTGATAATTGTTATAGCAATTGTTGATTTAATATTCAATATTTTTGATATCATAACACTAGTATGTATGTCTTTAAAGTTGTTAGTGTTGATCAGTGGTGGTCATGATTGAGTGAAATGTAACCCTTAGATCTTGAAAGCAAAATATAATGTGATGCTAATGAAACATGACTTAGTGCACAGCTATAGTCTAGCCTTTTTGGGGGGTCATTTTGCACGCCTCAACAAAAAACATGTTGACGTGGCATCACAATTGATGATTTCGACTTGAAACCTTAGTTGTAAGTAGCGGACTTGCCAAGTAAACTATTATTAAAAATTGTTAGTGATTTGAACTTGCCATATAAGATTTTGAGCAATGTTAACTTAGTGTGCTCGATTATTGCATCCTCTCCCCGAGACCACTTTGTGTCTTTGAATGGAAAATGTTAATGAAATTATTTCAAGATGATATTTTACAGGTAAGTAATTTTAAACCTTGCTTCTTATTTATTTATTTATTTATTTTTCCAATATAAGTAATATAGGTTTATTTTAAACTAGCATACATATACTAAATTTAATCTACATAGAATACTTTGAGAGATATTCTTTTTCAAGTGTATATTTAATTTCCCATTGTTCCACTTAAATGATATAATATTATAATTTAAAATGTTAATATATATAATTTTAAAAATAATTAAAGATAGAAATAAATATTTTTTATTTTAAAAATATTTAAAGAAAATGCATAAGTATTATTTAAATATAAATTTTGAAACTTACTTTAATTACATTGAGAGGAATTCTGCACTCATAAGACAAAGTGGATAAGTTACAAAAAAAAATCTTTTTAATATTGATAAAATGTTTGTAATTCAAAAACTAAAATTTTTCATTTAAAAAAAAATGATTAAAATTATTTAAATATATCATGTCAATTTAAATCATACTCTGTATTTAATAGTTTTATCAAATAGTTGATAGGCATAAATAAATATTTATAGGTTAGTTATTAAAATAAATTCATTATGTGAGTATAATACATCTCTCCAACTAATTAGTAATAGTATTTAATTTTTTTATAAAATAGCTGATAGACATAAATATAAACAAGGGACATGATGCATCATGTTTTGTCACTAGTTAGAGAGGAAAGTAGAGATATGTAGATGGAGATAGAGATAGAGAATGAGAGGGAGATATGGATAGAGAAAGAGAGGGCAATTGGATAGAAATAAATATATCTGACAACCTCGAATTCTAATAGAATTTAACGTGGATGATTATATGTTATTGAATCCTTCTTATTATAAATGAATTTTCTATTAAGAGTGATCAAGTTTCCTATAATACTATATCTAAGGTGGATGTAGAAACAAGAATAGTGTACAAAAGGTAAAACAAATATAGTGAGTTTGTGAGGTAATTAGCAAAAACATAACAATGGACAAATGGATGATACTATAATAATTTTTGGTTAATGGTTGAGATGTATAGTTACTATGGACTACATGTTGGGAAGGAAGTGATAAACACAGGTGATCATTGAGGGTGGGGGGGGGAGGGTGAATCGGTGATTTCAAAACCTTTTTAAACCAAAAGTGTGCAATTGCTAAAGATATTGATGAGATAGAAAGACACACACACACACACACACACACACACACACACAAATCAAACCACAAGACACAAGGACACAAGATATACGAGGACAACCCAATGTGGGAAAAACCTCAGTGAGAATAGATGTTGAAGTCTACTACTCCAATCCAACCTCACAATAAAGTCTCTGATTACAATATGTTTAGGGCACCAACCCAAGGAACACCAACTCTTGATGATTTTGAGCACCAACTCAAGGATCACCAACCCCTACTCTGAGCACCAACTAAGAGAATTGCATTAATATCATATTAAAATAATAGAATGAACTCCCTTGTTAAAATTTGTTTTGTAACACTTACAAATTCTTTCTACGTTCAAACTTTTGTCCTTCCTCTACTAAAAATCCTATCTTTGCTAAATTTACTATTTTTCCAAACTTTTTATTTTATTCACCAACCACAATTATATCTCACTTACAACTATTTTTTCATAACTCTTTTTTTATTATTCAAATCTTTGAATCCACAAGTTTTTCCTCCAAAAGAGAAAATTCAAAAATAGTTAGTTCCAACAATTACAAATCTTGTCTCATTATTACAGATCTGCGGCCGTCTACACTGAATAGCTCTTTCCATCTTTTCTCAACAAATCTCGACAATATGACTTGAGTAAAACTGTTGCCAGAGCCGAAGAGATCAGAGATGCCTTCAACCCAAGGTTCAAACATGTGGAGAAAGCCTTGGAAGAGATAAAAACCAATGACAATGCTATGAACTAGAGAATGGCAGAAACTGATAGCAAATTCAACAAAATTGAAAACTGCCTCAGAAGCATTACTGACCAAAGCCTTAACATTTTGAAGGCCTCGACAACCAACACCAAAATTCTTATCAGCAAATTGGAGAATGAGAAGGATTCCTTAGAGCTGGAACCTGGTAAAGAAGGTATGGGAGAGGTGCAAGGACCCAGAACGAGGACCAGAGGAAAGAAGAAGGAGACAAAGACCAATAAGGAAATTGAAGAACTAAAAGTAGCATCAACAAACTATGACCTATTGGTTTCTAAGGCGGCTGATCTACTTAAGTCCTTGTAGTTTTTTGTTGTTTAGATCTTTTATCTGGTCTTTTCGCTTAGCTGTTCCTTTCTTTTGTTGTTCGTTTGGTTCACTGGCCTTCTTGCCAGTCTTTTGTATGATGTTTCAATGTTGGTCTTGCTGCTCTATGCTGAACTATCTTATGATCCCATGTTAAAGGTTTCAGGTCCTTAAAACCTATTTTTCATATTAATCAGAAAAAATCTCGACATTATTTGTATGCACTAGATTTTTCCCTCTGTCACTTGATTTATTCTTTGCATATAGATTTTTAATTTTAACGATCTCCAACTAACCGAAAAGATATGATATCCTTCCTCTCTGTATTCGAGATTTGTTTCTATTTCATCCAAGTGGAATTCATTTGATCTGTGTGTTCCATGTCCTCAACGTCCTTCTATGTCATCAAGTCAACCTCGATTAGCAGTCCATGCGAACCATTCAATAATCACCATATCATTCTGCACCTGCAAGACATCGAATTCGGTCTATTAAGACTATGAGGGCATTTTGCTTAGACAATGAATCCATCACAACAAAATGGAACTCTATCATTATAGTTTTTCAAGGTCTGCAAGGGATGATTTGTGTCATAGAGAAGTGTCATGTTATGTTGAACTCTGAATGGGTGTCAGCGGGACACAAGAAAGGTCACACTGAAGAGAACATATCGCTCCTCATTGCCCCACATGATCTTCAAAAACTGATGGCCAAGATCATTGTGCAGTAGCGCAATTAGATAAACTTTCCCTAGGAGATTAACATCGCAACACCACCATGGGCCCCATATAAATGGGCCACATCTTTGACCAGATCAACGGCTACCATAGGCACATGATTGTGTGATTGAAACAAGGAAATAGTTAAGGCTAACTCCGCTACCACACCTTCCTACTTGGCACTTGGGTCCCACAAGAATATGACACGACCAACATGGACAATTCAATTGCCACCAAAAAAACTTCAATAGACACACGGATGAGGTGGGGACCACGTGAACCATTCAATCGCACAACACAACATCATATGAGAGGATCAAGCCATCAAAGAAAATAGGAAGTCGGGAACAACACAATCACAACAAGCGCTACTTTTGGTTTGACCCAATAGCACGATAGTCAACTTGAGAGAACAAATCTACAGCAGCCACATAGCCATAAGGTCCCACACAACATATCACTGCCAAGTGAACCAATTAGAGATAGCCAACAAGACATCTGCAAATGCTCGGATAGTCATGGGCTCGACTATTGGAGACTAGAGGTTGGCCAAGAATCAATACCAAGAATAACTTCGACTTTTCTAGTTGGATGCGATAGGCCTATAAGAGGCTTTTCACTGTGGGGTCCCACCATATCGGTATAACACAAAGAGGTCGATAAGAGGTGAAAACTCTTTCACCGAAACACCAAGTCATGCTAAAAATAAACAACATCGATAAGACTTCAAAGGGCCTCATAAGAATTAAATGAGTCTTAGCAAATGGAATACTCACACTGAACTACACCATGTTGCTCAAAGAGAAAGCCCATCACACCAAACCATAAACCGTGTCAGCCAGACTAGAATGAAGTCATCCTGAAATAGGAAGGATGTCGACATAACATACACAGGATGATGAAAGGCAAAATCAGTTATGTTGATAAGTAATGTCTCATCGAAAAACTATAGTGAAGGTATTTTTGACATGTTTCAATCCTGCAACTTGCACACATCAATGGTGATGGATCAAGCATATTGTGGGATACCTATAGAACATTAAACTCCCTTGTGTACACCACTGCAACACATGAAATCACTTCTTTGTGCCTACCAGTTCCTCTCGACCTGCAACACATCTCTTTTGTAACTCCACAATACATGCAATAACCAATGTGTTATGTGCTTCACCAATTTGTAATTGTTCTCTTGTTGTTATCAATGACAATGTAATGCCAACAATCTCCCCCTTTAGCATTGATGTCAACCATAATGCCAATCTTCGCCTCCTTTGACAACAATGGCAAAGGGCATGACCGAGACAAAAGTAATCTCCCCTATTGAGAAACAAAAAGATTAATATGTTACTGGAAATATGCATTTGACTATCTATATTGCCTAAAAGGTAGATGAACCATTATTACAAAATCAAATCTCCCCCTAAGAATGGGCATGTGGTTCAACGATGAAAATGATGAAATAGAAGGCTCCCCCTGAACCAATGACTCTCATTACCTTCTTAACTTCAATAAGAAGGAGGAACAACCCCCAATTTCATCCTGAGATATTCATTTGTATCCTTACGTAAGGGCTTGGTGAAAATGTTTGCCACTTGTTCATCTGTAGGAACATATTCTAGCTTGACCTCCTTATCAACTACCTTCTCTCCTAGAAAATGATATTTGATTGCTATGTGTTTTGTCCTTAAGTACATGATTGGATTCTTTGATATGTTGATTGCACTTGAGTTGTCACACATCATGGAAATGGGGTCTGAAAACTCTACCTGAATGTCCTTTAGTGTATGCTTCATCACTAATACTTGTGAGAAATAGGTAGCAGCTGCAATGTATTCAACTTTAGTACTTGATAATGAGACTAATTCTTGTTTCTTGCTATGCCATGAGACCAATTTATCACCTAAGAAGAAGGCTCCTCCACTGGTACTCTTTCTATCATCTATGCATCCTACCCAATCAACATCAGTATAGGCATGTAAAGTGAAATCACCTTCCTTTAGATACCATAAGTCATAAGTTATTGTTCCCTGCAAATACTTGAATATCCTCCTTACTGCATTCACATGTGATTGCTTAGGATTTGATTGAAACCTTGCTACCATGCACACTGCTTGAACTATATCAAGCCTTGAGGCTGCGAGATACAGTAGGCTTCCAATCATAGATCTGTACAAGGTCTGATCAAGACTAGGTGACTCATCATCCTTGCTCAATTTGCATTCTATCACCATAGGTGTACTCACTGGCTTGTTGTCTTCCATTTCAAACTTCATCAATATGTCCCTAGCATACTTGGTTTGAGAAATAAATATGCCCCTATCTAATTAGAAATTTTAAAAACAAGAAAATAAGATAGCTCACCAAGCATGGACATCTCAAACTGAGACTATATTTGATCAACAAACTCTTTGCATAAGGTATCCTCGTTGCCTCCAAATATGATATCATCTACATACACCACTATGATAATCATATGATTACCTTTTGTTTTGATGTATAGGTTTCTATTAGCACTCCCCTTTTTGAATCCTTGTTGTTGTAGGTACTTGTCCAATCTAGCATACCATACCCTTAGAGCATGTTTTAATCCATACAAGGCTTTCTTCAATCTACAGACAAAGTTCTCATCTTTATGCATCTAAAACCCTTTAGGTTGTTCTATCTACACCTGTTCTTCTAGGTTTCCATTAAGAAATGTCGATTTAACATCCATTTGGTATACTTTGTATTCTTTATAAGATGAGAATTCCAAGAACTTTCTTATATCTTCAAGCCTTGCAACTAGTGCAGATGTCTCCTCAAAGTCTATCCCTTCAACCTGAGCATATCCCTCGCACACTAGTCTTGCTTTGTTCCTGATTACTTTGTCTTCTTCATTCATCTTGTTCCTATAGACCCATTTAGTCCCAATGAAATTTTTATCAACAAATCTAGGAACCAATTCCCATGTTTTGTTCTTTTCAATCTACTGCAGCTCCTCCTCCATGGCCTTAATCCACTTTTCACTCTTGTTGGCCTCATTATATGTCTTGAGTTCCATCTAAGTCATAAGGAAGAAATTTACTTTTTCATGGTTCCTTGCTCTCCTTGTTTGCACACCATCATTCTTGTTGCCTATAATCTGATCCTCAGGGTGATTTTTCTGAACATATTTATTTGGAGTCTTGCTTGGTGCCTCTTCCTCTTATTCACTTTCAAATTGTGCTTCCTCTTCCACATATCATTCCTCAATTTGATTTACTGTATTTTTCCTTCCTTTGTGCATATCCTCATCAATTCTAACATTAACACTCTCAACCACTCTCCTTAGTCTTTTGTTGAAACATTTATAAGCCTTTCTATGAGTAGAATACTCCAAGAAGATACCTTCATCACTTATTGACTCAAAGCTACCTAACCCATCCTCATCTCTTTTGATGAAGTACGTAATGCCAAAGACCTGTAAGTACTTAACTCAGGGTTTTCTATCATACCATAACTCATAAGGTATCATTTTGTTGTTTACTCTTAGCTGGACTCTATTTAATATGTATATAATAGCATGGACTGCCTCCTTTGATATACATCACCTAGCAGATTTTCTTCATTTAACATTTTTCTTGCTATCTCCTTGACTATGCCATTTTTCCTTTCCACAACACCATTTTAGGTGATCCCATTATATTGGGTGACACTTTTTGGCCAAACTTGACACTGAAATTAGCAATTTTCATTAGATCTTTACTTTCTAAAACCTATATAGAAGCTAAACCATTAATAATTTGAAGATGAAGTAAACTAATATATTGTGGTCTATTTTTCATGTAGATTCTAAATATATGTTTTTTAAAATAATAAGAAATTAATTATCCATATTGTTTTTTATTATGGAAAAAATAGGTTTTGAGGGGACCCGAAACCCTTTACATCAGAATACATAAGATAGATCAAATAAAGTCCATTCATAAGAAAGCCAACAGAAAAAACCCCACAGGGTTGAGAGACAATAGAAATAAAGCAAAAAAACCACTCAACCCACAAAAACATCAAAAAACTAGCAAACTAACAACATAGAACCAACAACAGAAATAGATCAACCCAAATTTTTAAGATTCTCCGCAACATCACTACTAAGTTGATGCATCTTCTTAGCAACATTCTTCAAATCCAGGATGTCCTGGGGCAGTTTAGTGGCTTTCTTCTTCATGCTAGTTCGAGTACGCTTTTCTAGAGGACCTGAATCTTTCGCACCAGCAACCATCTCCTTGTCCACATACACCACAGTTCTATCCATATGAGCTTTCTCCAGCTTGCTAACCATGGTAGACATAGTATTAGCAGAGGCCTTGACAATATTCTGATTGGTTTCCATAATAACCTGGAGGGTAGCTTCGTATTTAGCAATTCTAGCCTCCATATCCACAAATGTTTTGTCAGATATCTCCTTCACTCTTTGGGTGCCTTCTATGTTCTTAATCAAACAATTAGTCATAACCTATTTTTTTCTTCCTGTCCATAGAACACCTGTCGAAGCCCCACTCAACCACCTCCTTACCAATATCAATAGGGTGAGCACTAGCAGCAGCATGTGGCATATCACCAACATTAGCCTGCATAACTTCCATCTTGGAATATAAAGACTGCTGCTTGATATTGATGTTCCTAATCTCATAAAACACCCACCTAAAAAGGCAGAAAACCTCCAGAGAGTTGTTCTTGGCAATGTTGAGCACATCAAACGAGATCTCCTATTTAGGATGAAAATCCTGTGGGGTAAAATCTGCCGATTCCTAGGAATTTTGTTTAGAGCCATGGGAGGAAGAGGACGCCTCAACATTATGAGTTTGGTCCAGGGAATTCTGATCATCAGAGTTGTCTGAGACCTTCAAAGTGGCTTTTCGAGTTTTAAACTTAGGACGTTTGTAATTGTCCATATTGTTATGTAACTTTTAATAACTCAATATTACAGTAATTAGTATTTACAAAAGTGACATTTATTTGATATTGCGTAACATTTTTAATAGCAAGAAGGAAATTCTAATTTCTGAAATATAGAATTGTCACACCAATATCTAGTGAATGGATATTTTTTCTTAATTTTTTGTTACGTATATCTTTTTTAGTTAATTTTTTGAGATAGAGTAATTGTAATTTGGATAGAGTTATTTTCCATAATGCATAATTTTTTTTGTATGCATTTGAATTAACTTCTTATTTTTGCGTTGAAATAAGGATATCAATACCTAGGGAAAATATATTGTTTACAATTTTTTTTCTCTATTTTTTAAATTTTTTACATGTGTGAAACACAATCCTTCAATGAAAAACCTACATTCATAAGAAATAAAATATGAATATATTAATTAAATTTAATATACTAAAAAATTGTACTATTTGGAAATCTTATAATAAAGACTAAATACTTTATAAAAAAAACTTCTACGCTAGGGTTTCTAGCAAAGGAGATGTAGAGGTTGGAGATGAGGATGATGTTGCAGATGATGGATAGATCCCTCACTTCTCACTTTCTCCTTTTGGGTCGTGGGATCTATCTGATGTTCTTCATGGTTTGGCCCCTATGGCTTTCATACGGGAGTTCAAGGTGGAGGTGTCCGGTGCTACGGTAGATGTGGATTTTGCGGTTGCGATGGTAGTATAATGGGATGGTGTCCCTGTGTGCAGTTTCCTTTCTCCCATTCTATCAGTGCAAGCAAAGGTGAAGTTTCACTTGATGGCGTCTGAATGTGGCGGGTTGGTTTTTGCATGTGGGGATTGGTGGATTTTACATGTCATGCAAGGTCTCCCTTTCCCATCATTTCCTTGGTTGTCTACAAGGCTTCGTGGTTTCATAGTTTGTCTCAAAGGGTCTCTGGCGTGTGTGGTGGAGAGTTGTTTGGGTTTGTTGGGGTCGCTTGTGCGATGCCCTTTGGATTTGAGCTCGAGGCCCTTGTGGTGGCTACGTTTGACCTTTCTTACCCCGTGTCTATGGGTGTGAAGCTAAATCGGAGGATGGCTTGATATTTCTGATTGGTTGGTTATGGAAGGGTGTTTCAAGTGAGACTTTTGTTGGAGATTCTGCTAGGTTTGTTATTCCCTCATGCACTTTTGGGTATGTGGCCTTACGCTCACCTTGGCTTGGATGGGCTGTTTGGGACCTAGGTGGCTTTAGATTTATTGACAATATGGTCGTTGGTTGGATTTTGAACTTGTAGGGGACATTTTTTTTGGAGGCTTGCCTATCTTTGTTTTGTTTTCTCTATGAATTCCTTCTTCTTGTGTTTGAATACACCTCTCTTTCTATCCATTGCAAGAGGTTCTGAAGTGTTTCACAAGATTCCTTTTTTCAATTGTCCTCAGCCCATCCTATTGAGGGGGACCATTCCTTTGTTACAGGGAAGTGTTGGTTGAGCTTGTTGGGACGATTCCTGTTGGAGGTTTTGATAGCCCTTTTTCTTGAGGTTGGTGTGATTTTTTTATCTTTCCTTGTTGCTGGGTCTCTTTCCCATTTCTCCTGTAGAGGTGGAGATTTTGGTGGAGGCTTTTGACAGGGATTCTGATTGGATGATGCCTCTTCTTATTTGTAAGGTTATGGGTGCCTTTTCAAAATCTAGTTGTGCAGGAAAGCTTCATTGTGTCTTCTCGTGGGTCACTGTATTTTGGTTTGTGGCCAGCAAATTGGGTCTCTCGGTGGATGATTTCTCTCTTTTAAGCCCATATGGAGGTGGGTCACTATCATGTAGAGGTAAATGGATGTTTTGCTGTTAAATGTGTTAACAAATACTATGTGATTATGGGTTGTTTCTTGGTGGTTTTGGGAGCCATTTTAAAACCCAAATCGAAGGTTAGGGGAGCCTTTCAAAACCCCTTTCTTATGTGTGGCCGAATGCTGACTATTTTGAAGGGCCTAACTTAGATCGTGATAGTTTTTGGTTAAGGGTCGGGCTAGCCTTTCGCTGCCTGAATTTTCTATATATAAGTAGGGGAACCCAGAAAATCCCTGATGTATGAATGAGGGATTCTATCGACTTCATCTAAAGGCTTAGGATATGTTGCCAGCATGTTCTGTAATGATTTATCTTAGTTTGGTTGGCTTCTTTCTACCTGTGGTTGTGCTGGCTTTTGGCAGGCACTAGCCATATTTGTCGAAGTGGTCTGTTGATGTTATTTGCCTATCTTTTTTGGCATAAGTTTCATTGTAGGTTCCAAATCCTGGTAAAATATGAGGGCTTTAGGTCCCTTCAAAACTTGTTGTATGGGGTTTTGGGTCCCCCTCAAAACTTGTTTTTCCCTTAATAAAAAACACAACTTCTAAATGAATTCATTTGACCCCCAAATGTTAATGTAAAGGGGGTATTTTATCAGCATTTTGATAGGTGTGAAGGAGACTCCATTGCAAGTATGATTTAGAAGTAGAGAGGTTCTATCTAAGAAATTTTGATCTAAATCTCCTGAATTAATTACTTCAGATGGGACCTCTTAAAGATTAAATCATTATATTTTCTAAAAAATGTATGATTTCAGCAAAAATTGGGATGTACCAAAAAGTGTAACCTAGTATTGTGGAATCATCCTTTTGTTGTGGTGTCCCAGGGGCTAAATATTGTCTTCTTATTCCATGTCTTTCACAGTAGTCCTCAAACTCACTTGATGTGAACTCTCCTCCATGGTCTGATCTAAGACATTTCAGATTGTAACCACTTTCCTTTTCAACCATCTTCTTAAAGATTTTGAATATTTCAAAATCTTGAGACTTGTCTTGTATGAAGGTGACCCATGTCATTCTTGAGAAGTCATCAATCAACAACATGAATAATTTCTCGCCATTTAGTTCTTTTGTTCTGGTTGGCCCACATAAATCAATATGCATAAGCTCAAGAGGCCTTGTAGTTGAATACTCATTTGTCTTAAAGTTGACCTTTGTTTGCTTACCTCTTTGACACTCCTCACAAATAGTATTAGCAGGTTTGACAATCTAAGGAATATGTCTAACATATCCTTTCTTACTTACCTTAACAAGGCTATCAAAGTTTATGTGACCTAGTCTCCTATGCCACAACTAGCTCTCATCAACTTGCCCCATCATGCATTGAGACTCAAAATGCTCCTTAAGGTTATATACATTATCATTTCTCCTTTTGCCTCCAGCAACAAGTTGTCCATTACTTTCCTTTTTTATCTCACATCCTTTGGAGTCAAAAGTGAATTTGTATCCCTTGTCACACATTTCACTCACACTCAACAAATTGTGTTTCAATCCTTCCACATAGTATACATCATGAGCTTTTAGTTTGTCATCTATGTTGAGTGTACCATTGCCTTTTATTTTGATTGATGAGTCTCCAAACATCACTGAACCACCATTCCAATCTTCAATTTTAGTGAATTTCTTTTTATCTCCAGTCATGTGATTGAAGCAACCACTGTCTACTACCCATAAGTTCTTTCTTTCAGCATCTAGGGTGGTTTGGACAATCAAACTTGATTCTGCCTTATCTTTCCCTTTTTGAATCCAATCTTATTTTGATTCTTTCTTCTTCTCTGTTGTCCCATTCAGTTTTGGTTTTGCATTTGGTTCAGATGTTGACACAGTCTTCTTTTGCTTAGCTATCCTAAGCTTACAATTTTATGCAATGTGACCACAGTTTTGACAATGATAGCTTTTCACATTACAATTGAATGAAGAATTTGAAAAACTATTGTAGTACTAAGATACATTTTTCCTACATTCATAACTTTTATGACCATACCCATTGTAATTATAACTACTAACACTCATATCTCTAAGTGCAGAAAATGGATTTCTACTTTCAAAACTTGGTGGAGACCTATGCATTAACCTACAATGAACAATTCTATGACTGCATGTATTATATTTGTAGCAATAGCCATGGAATTGGGGTACATACCAATAATTATTCAATGTGCTTCTTATTGGTTTTCTTGAAGCATCATAACTCAGTCTTCTTGAAGTTTTCTCTGTGTCCTTGACCTTTGTGAATCCTCCATCATCTACCTTGGCTTTTCCTTTTGGATCAACATGTTTGTTCATTGTAGCAGTAGCATGTCTTTTTCTCAATGGGTTTAGTGACTGTAAAGGTTTGTTTGTTTCATTTTTCACTTGATGAGCTGAAGTGTATTTCTTCTCTGGGTGAGTCCTCGCCTTTAGAGAATTGACCAACATCAAAATCCAAAACCCTCTATGTCTTTGAAATGCTTTTGTTTGTTTAACATTTTATCTAATGCATTAGTGCTGCCCTCAGATTTGATTCATACCTTGAGTTCATCTTTGCACTTTTCAAGTTCCTTTTTGAGATTCACAATTTCTTCCTCCCTCTTTAGATATTCCTTCTCCTTATTCTCCAAATATGATTTAGTTACCTCATACATTCTCTTAGCTTCATCCAATTGTAATCTCAAATCTGAAATGTTTTGTTCAGATTCCTCAAGACATTTCTTCAATATGTCTTGTTCTTCAGTAACAATAGACTTAACCTTTTTATACTCTTTCCTCACTTTCCAGAGCTCTTCAAGTGAACTCACAATTCACCTTGAAGATCTACCTTGGCTTCAAATTCCTCTTCTTCTTCATCAGTAGCATGTTCATCATGCAACTCTCCTTGAGCCATAAAGAGATTGACTTTTTTTGCATCCCCACTGCAACACTCATCAGAGACACTTTTCTTCATCTATGGCATCATCCTCAAATGTGTAAAGACTATTCATGCTTCTAAAATTTCTTGAACTCTTTGGTTTGTAGTTTTTTTCATCTTCTCTTTACCAAAGGCTTTCATATTTTGCTTCTCATCTTCATCCTTCTCTACATAAGGACAATTAGATGCAAAGTGTCCAATCTTGCCACAATTGAAACATTTGAAAGGAATCTTACCTTTGTATTTTCTGATCCTTTCTTGAGCTTCCTTATAAAATTTTCTAGAACAACATCAAAATCATCTTCATCATGAGCAACTTCTTCTTTTCCTTTCTTGGTTATATTGAATGTCGCCTCTCTCTTTGATGATTAACTACTAATTGTTCTCATCTCATAAGCTGATAGAGAGCCAAATAAATCATCCATAGAGAATGTTGATAGATCCTTGGCTTCTTCAATGGTTGAAACTTTCGTGTCATACTTTGGAGTGATAGATCTAAGAACCTTTTTAACAATGACTTCATCTGCAAGATATTCTCGAAGTCCTCTTACATGATTAACCATTTCATCTACCCTTTGCAGATAATCAACAATATTCTTTTCTTTCATTTTGAGGCTCTCCAATTGTGCTCTTAAGTTTTGCAGCTTTGCTTCCTTGACTTTGGCATCTCCCTCATATATTCTTTGCAGCTTGTCCCATGTTTCTTTAGAAGACTTGCATTGCATAACCTTCACAAATTCAGTGTCAGATAAACCGCTAAGAGTTGCAGGTTTTTCTTTGACATTATTCTCATATTCTTTCTTAGTATTAAGATCAGTAGGAGTGGATGGAACTGTATATCCATTCTTTATTGACATCCAAACATCATACCCAATGGAAGATAGGTATGTCTCCATTCTCCTACTCCAAAAGGCATAGTTTGTGCCATCAAACACAGGAACCTTGACAGAGGTGGAATCATTTCTGGCCATAGTGATCATAAGATAGGATCTACCCAAGCTAGAGAAAGATTTTACTCGAAGGGAACCTTGCTCTGATACCAATTGATGAATGCAAGTGATCACTAAGAGGGGGGTGAATCATTGATATTCAAAACCTTTTTAAACCAAAAGTGTGCAAATGCTAAAGATACTGATGAGATAGAAACACACACACAAAGCAAACCACAAGACATAATATATACGAGGAAAACCCAATATGAGACAAATCTTATTGAGAATAGTTGTTGGAGTCTACTACTCCAATCGTACCTCACAATAAAGTCTCTAATTACAATATTTTTAGGGTACCAACCCAAGGAGCACCAACCCCTTCTTTGAGCACCCACTCAGAGAATTACAATCTTATTAGATCAAAACAATAGAATGAACTCCCTTGTTACAAATGTGTTTTGTAACACTTACAGATTCTTTCTACCTTTAGACTTTTGTCCTTCCTCTACTGAAAACCCTGTCTCTATTAAATGCTTTGTTTTCTATTCTTTCTCACTTTTACTATTTTTCTAAACTTTTTATTTTGTTCTGTGAGAATTTGCCAAGATCTAGAGGCAATGGAAAGCACAAATAAGAGAGAACAAAATAGATGATAGGAATAAACTGTATTCTATCAAGATGCAAAATATGATCAACTGGATCATTACAAGATGTTCAATGATTGTTCGTTGTCCGTACAAACAATGTGGATGAGCCTGCTTATATAGGCAAGGCTAGAGATATGTGAGCAGACAAACATGACATGTGGCTCAATAAGAAACAAGGGTAGGTAGGAAATAGGTGTGGGGAGGTAGGAGAAATAATATAATATTCCACATGAGGTGGAATGTAACAACAAGATAAGATCAACACCATAAAAGGTGGAAATTCTCCTACACACACTATCCCAATGTGACACAAACATCCAAGTGTCTCATACCCAAACTACTATTAAATGCATGCACCTAACTAAACTTAAGTAAGATGTAACAATATCCATGATGAATAATTATTTACACCAATACCTCCCCTTAAGTGCAACTTAGGGGAATGCACTAAAGTCTACAATGCAACTAAGCAATGCAAGATGGAACCCGACTACGAGGCCATGTTAGGTACCCTTGTACAAATGCAAATGCAATCTCCCGTAAATAAAGAAAGAGAGAAAAACCCTCCCCCAAAAGAGAGATGATGAAAGCACACAATGCTCTCAATGATGAATGAGAAGAACAAAATATGTCCCCCCCATAAGAAAGAAGAAGAGACCATGAAGCCCCCCCTCAATGTCGAATCTCCTGCAAGGATGGTCCAATGATGTTGACAAAAATACCTCCCCAAAAGGAAGAAAGAGAGCCAATGTTGCACCAAAAATTTCAAAGTGTGACAAAACCAGGTACCAAGTCGATGATGATGAATCACTCGCTGCAAAAAAATGAAGATGAGGCATGGAGACAACCTTCTTTGAGCATCATACTCGTAAATGACATAAATACTGGTACAATCTAAGTCTCACGGGAGCCATGCAAAAATGTGTACAATCTAAGTCTCAACTAGAGCCATGCACCAAGTCTCACAAGATATTCCTAATCTATGTGTACAAGAGGATTACATCAAATAGTCAATAATGACAAGATACTAAGAGGTGTGGCACTTTATGATAGTGCGAGTACAACATTGCTCATGCAAGAGCATACACCATGATAAAATATTCAAATATGGAAACATGAAAATGATGCCATCAACAAAGAAGCCCTGTAGAATACTACAGATGAAGATGCCTCCGAATGGAATTTCACCAAGAGATATAAATGAACAACTGACCCCCCACAAAAAGATCATGTTGGCACTTGCAAATAATGACAAAGTGGACTTCTAATTTCAATGATTACTGATGCCCTCCTAAATGGCACAAGGTTAGCAAATGATAAATAACACAAAAGACACGAAACCGTTAGTGTTAGTCAATAAAAAACTAATCTAAAAAGGCATACCAAGAGAGACACTAAAAACATGCAAGCATATTTAACTATCAAAGCAAACATGATGAGGCATCTCCAAATATCTCCTAACATGCTCTTAGTTTCTTCCTCCCTTGTTCCTCTCCTCTGCAAGTTCCAAAATAGTGTAGCCTCAGCAGCTTTTTGCACTATGGATGCTTATGGAGGATTGAGATTATAGTATAGCTCTAAATGTGAAATGAAAAGCTAAATACTATGCTATTGATGCTAAAAATGATTTATTTTATCCAAAATAACAAGATATTAGATTGCTTATGCTAAAATGTTCTCTTAAAATGCCTATAGCTTAAATGCATACAAGTTTTCAGGATCTGGATTATGAAGAAATGAGCTCTATTTATAGGGAAAATGGAGCAATGGATGGTTGAGATTGAGTAATCTCAACAAGGGTCAGGATTGAATGATTTCAAATCCATGTGAGGGCTTTCAACTCAATCCCAGGATGACAAGTGTCAATGTGAGATAGGTTGAGAGGAGAGGGAATAAGCATTAAATGTCTGATATGACTTTGGGAGTTAAAGTCAAGGTTGGTTGAATGAATAAACTCTTTATTCAAAGAATAAAGCTTTTATCCAATGGATAAACTCTTGTGCAAATGTGAAATGGATGAATATGGTCAAAACAATAAATGTTTGGCGGGACAAGTTTGAAATAACCATAAATGGTTATGTAAGAGCCATAAATGGTCATGTAAGAGCTATTAGTGGTCTTTGGAAGACTTTGGGGGTTAATTTGTTGAGCACACAAAGCATTAAATGCTTTTCAAAGACTTTGGAGTCTTTGAGAAGTGACTCCATTTTGCTTAGGAATGTGACAATAATTAGGGGATGGATTAGGCTAATTAGGAAGGGGTTAGAAGAATCTGAAGGGGGTTAGATTTTGCAAGTGGATTTGGTGGGTGAGGGAATATAGGATTTTATTAAAATAAAAATTCATTTATTTCAATAAATGTGTGCAAGTTGCATTTGTAGGAAAATGCAAGTGGGGGGGATAATGATTTAAATAAATGTTTTATTTAATTTATTTAAAAGAGGAAAAAGGGGATTTAATTAAATAAATAGATTTTATTTATTTAATTGATTTGAATTTGATTTAATAAATTAATTAAAATAAATTGAATAATTTATTTAATTAATAGAAGAATGTTTGGGGATGAATTAATTAAATATTAATTTAATTAACTGATGGCTAGTGGATTTTTGATCAAATAAATAGCGTTTATTTATTTAATTAAGCTGGACAGATTTGTGTGACTACATTTGCCCCTCTTTGAGACAGTGCAGTTTATCGCGTCATTTCAAAGAAAGAAAAACTGGTGTGAAGAAATGCCCCATAAAATGTAAATTTAATGGGTGGTATGCCCCCTCGAGAGATGGGCTGAATTTTTTTGAAAAATCGGGCGATCTCTCGAAAAAGAATGAAAATTGGCAGGGTTTTAGAAGAGAAGAAGTTAGAACTAATGATGAAAGAATGGGTGAAAATGGAGTGAATATGAAGAAACAACAAGCCAGCGAGTACCCTGAGGTCATGCAAGAGATACATAGCAGATGTAGTGTGGGGTTTGGATTGATGCCATACAATTGATCAAAATTGGTTGGACAATCTGGTGCAATCGGTTTAATTGCCCCGGTCAAGTCAAAGCGTGACAGTTGATGTCAGTTGGTCGCTTGGACATGATAAAGTCTGAGTAAGTGAATCAAAGTGACTTGATGTGACTTAGACAATTGATGTAATTGCCCGATGAAGTCAAGGTATATGAAGCAAAATACTCGTTGAGACGTAGACAATTGATGTAATTGTCCGATGTGATTGTGTTTGATTGGTTGATCAATTGATAGTGTGTGTGTGTGTGTGATGGATGGTTGTGGGGAATCATGGCAGCCCCGTTGAGACTAGGTCATTATGATAAATGCCTGATGTAGTCTAGGATTACCATAATCGATTACCTGTTGAGACCCAAAGATTCTTGATCAGAGTATCTGTTGATAGTCTAGGTGTGTGAGAGTCGAGGTACCTGTGCAGAGAGAGTAACTTGCTTGGCTTATTGGATGACTTAGCATAGGAAACACAATCCCTCCTATTTAGCTATTTAGAGATGGATGGTGATGAATGTGGCTTGATTGGGTTGATTGAGAAACGATGTAGGGTATGTGATGCTGATTATCGAGATGGGGAGGGTGAGGGGGGGGGGGGTTCGATGTTAGATAGAAGAAATGGAGAACCTATGACTCATTCCTATGGAAGAAGAGGAAAATAGAGTATGCATTATTATGACTATGTATGCATGATATGCAGCTATTATGAATGTATGGATGGGTGGAATGCAACGAAATGCAATATATACTGATGAGATGAGATGACGATCCATAGTGCTCTATTTTCATCATTGAGCTTTAAAATGTTGGAAGAGAATACAAGCATCTTGACATAATGATTCAAGATGACCTGAGTATTCCTTACATGGATTTTAATATAGCAAGTTAATACAAGCAACTTGATATAATGGATCAAGTTGACCAGAGTATTGCTTGCGGAACAGACAAGGATTATCGCCGTTCATGCATGACTTGGATCGTCCTCCTTGATCTTAGGCTGATCATATCCTGAGACAAGTGCATACCGTACTAAGAGATAAAACCTTTATCCAATTTGGATGAGGAGGAACCAAAGAATGAGCATTGTACCTGCAAACAAACAGTATATACATAAAGAATAAAGAATATGGATCCTTGGTAATGGTTCATGCCCATATGGTCGAGGTATACGCTGTAGTCAGCAAGCCGTAGTGATCTATGACTGTATTTTTGCATATGATCACGTAGCTAAGTGAACTTCCCACGTAGACACCATTAGTACATGCCTCAGTACTTCATCGGAAATAATGCACAAACGATACCAAACAATGCTGAAAGATCCCGATACAGATAAACGAATGATTATACTCACAAACCAACCAAGTATTTGATAGCTTAACCTAATTTTCTTGTCAAAGAAAATGTCACTTTTGTCTTTGTTTTGGTAAGGAAGGATGCATCCTTGTTGAAGACACTTTTTGAGTGTTGATGTGGATTGTGTGGTTGATTGGTAAATGGTCATTGTGTGAGTATTTTGTCAATGTTTGTTTTGGTACCTGCATGGATGGGTATGTACAAGATGTTGTCATGTTTTTGTGTGATTTTTCAATGGTTTTGTCGATGTTTTGGGATTTTGTGATACATTTTTGAATGTTTTGGGTTTTTGTGAGACATTTTTTTGAATGTTTTTGGATTTTGTGAGACATTTTTGAATGTTTTGGATTTTGTGAGACATTTTTGAATGTTTTGGATTTTTGATGATTGCTTGAATGAAGAAATTTAATGAATCATAAGACAATATAGAATCCACTTCCATCAATAGGTTAAGGGCATTGCCCCCGGTTTTAGACATGACTATGAAAAAGCGGGATTGCCAGACACATGGAGTATTTTCTTAATTGCAGATGAATAACAAGCCATGGTTTTTGGACGGATGGATGTATGTATGAAGTAGATGTGATCGCAACAAGTTTGAAAGACAATGGAGCCATAGCCTTTACGAGTGGCTCCTGTTTGCCAGGTTTTCACCATTGTACTTACCCAAGGTGCCACCAGAGTGGTTGTTCACCGTTTGGATGCATGATTCTTCTTTACTCTGTTGAATGTTTTTGTATTTTCTTCAGGACATTTTTCTGAATGTTTTTGGTATTTTCTGGTATGCAGGGGAGCCTGATGCTCTGTACACCTTAGGTATAAAACCGTTTTAGGTTCATGCTGTTGATTGGATTTGCAACTGGTTCTCCTTCTGATGTAGCCAATTGATATGCCCCAGACCCAAAGACAGCAGTGACAACATATGGGCCGAGCCAGTTTGATTCAAACTTGCCTGGATGTTCTCTGTTTGGTTGATTGCGAGGATTCTCTCGTAGAACAAGATCACCTACCTAAAATGTACGAGGTCTAACTCGGTGATTGTAGCTTCTGCTCATGCGCTGCTGATAGGCTTTGAGATGGTTGTATGCAGCTTGTCGCTTCTCATCTAGTGACTCTAAGTCCTGAAGACGGGATACTCTGTATGCTTCATCATCTATCAGATTATGCAAGGAAACCCGTAATGATGGTATCTCAACCTCAATAGGCAAGATGGCTTCTGCACCATAGACCAATGAATAAGGAGTTGCACCTGTAGGGTTTCGAATGCTAGTTCAATATGCCCATAGTGCTGGATTTAGTTGAACATGCCAATCACGGCCGACATCATTGACTGTCTTCTTTAGAATTCTCAATATGTTTTTATTGGATTCTTCGGCCTGACCATTGCCTTGTGGGTAGTAGGGAGTGGAAAAGCGGTGTTGGATGTGAAATTTCTCACAAAGTTCGCGGACATCCTGATTTTTGAAAGGAAGACTGTTATCTGTGATGATGGACATGGGCACACCATACCGGCAGATGATGTAGTTGAGGATGAATGAGGTGATCTGCTTGCCGGTGACTTGGGTAAGTGGAACAACTTCGATCCACTTTGTGAAATATTCGGTGGCGGTGATAATGAATTTATGGCCATTGGATGAAGATGGATGAATCTTACCCACAAGGTCGAGGCCCCATTGACAAAAAGGCCATGGTGTTGTGATTGGTTGTAGTTCCTGAGCTGGTGCATGTATTAGGTCACCATGAACTTGACATTTCTTGCATTTTCTGACAAAGTAGTAGGAATCCTTTTCCATAGATGGCCAATAGTATCCATTGCGCAGGAGTTTCTTAGCTAGTGACGGACCACTTGAGTGAGTCTCGCAAATTTCGTCATGTACCTCTTCCAAAGCCTTTGTTATCTCATCTTGTTCCAGACATCGAAGGAGAGTACCATCAAGACCACATCGGTATAGGGTTTCAGCAATAATGGTATATCGAGCAGTTTGCCGAATGAAGGTTTTACGTTGGTTATTTGATCGGTTGGGAGGAAGGGTGTGATCACGAAGATAGGTGTAGAATTCACCATACCATGGGGATTCAGAACCGACAAGGCGACATATCATCTCGGATTTAGGGATATCATAAGCGGGGATCCAAAGCTGTTCTACCAAGAACTCGTAGCGTGTTGAATTTTGTGGAAGATCTAGGAGAGATGCGATGGTAGCCATGGCGTCAGTAGCTCGATTCTGATCTCTTGGTATCTGCTCAAAAGTGATAGTAGTAAATTATTTTTTTAGAGTGTCCACCATTTGCTTATATGGCATGAGTTTATCATCCTTTGTCTGATATTCATCAGTTGCTTGTCGAATGACTAGTTTTGAGTCGCCATATACTTGCAATTCCTGTAATTTCTATTGTATAGCTAACCCGAGTCTTGTGATCAAGGCCTCATACTCAGCTATGTTGTTGGTGCATGGAAATGTGAGTCTGTAAGACTTTGGGATGCTATCACCCTCAGGTGTGATAAACAGAATGCCTGCCCCCGAGCCGTGCCTAGTGTATGAACCATCAAAATATAGTTTCCATGGTTGTGCTGTTGTGATCATGAATATCTCTTCATCTGGAAAATTGGAAATAAGAGGATGATTGCCTGTGAGGGGTGCATCGGCTAACTGATCTGCAATAACTTGACCTTTGATAGCTTTACGGTCCACGTACTCAATGTCAAATTCACTTAGAATCATCACCCATTTGGCCAAACGGCCTGTCAATGCTGCTTTGTTGAGTGAATACTTGAGTGGATCAATCTTTGCAATGAGTTGTACCTTGTGTGTCAACAGATAGTGCCTCAATTTTGTGGTTGCTAAGATCATTGCTAGGCAAGCTCGCTCAATAGGGGTGTAATTGAGTTCATAGCCAACCAGTGTGCGAGAGATGTAGTATACAACACACTCTTTTCCTTCCGCATTATGTTGTGCCAGTAGTACACCTAATGCTGTACTTGTTGCTGAGATATAGAGTAACAATGGTCTACTTGGAGCTGGTGGCATCAGCAATGGTGGATTCATGAGATAGTCTTTAAGCATCTGAAATGCTTCCTAGCATCGGGCATCCCACTGAAAGCGGATGTTCTTGTGTAGCAGGTGTGTGAATGGGTGACACTTATTAACCAATTGTGCAATGAATCTTCAGATGGATTGAAGTCGCCCTTGTAATGTCCTTAGCTGACTGATATTCTTTGGAGGTGGCATGTCCATGATTGCTTTTCCCTTTGCTGGGTCGACCTCAATACCTTTGCTTGAGACAATGTATCCTAGAATTTTTTCGAAGGTCACTCCAAAGACACATTTCTTTGGGTTGAGTCGAACATGGTATTGCTCCAGTCTATCAAAGATTTTATCTAAGATGTGGAGATGTCCTTCTCTGGTGAGTGATTTTGCTAGTAAGTCATCCACATAATCTTCCATCATGGTATGCATCATGTCATGGAAGATGATGGTCATTGCTCTTTGATAGGTTGCCCCTGCATTCTTGAGACCGAAAGGCATTACATTCCAGCAATATGTGCCCCATGGACAGGTGAAGGCTATCTTATGTTGATCTTCTGGTGCGATCTTTATTTGATTGTATCCTAAAAAGCCATCCATGAGTGAAAGCATGGCATGTCCTGCTGTCAGATCCACTATGATGTCGATATTTGGAAGGGGGAAGTCATCCTTAGGACAGACCTTATTCAGATCTCTAAAGTCAGTACAAATGCGGATGCCCCCTTTTGGCTTGCCAACAGGCATAATATTGGAGATCCACTCTGCATAATCAATGGGTCGAATGAAACCAACATCTAGGAGTTTCTTGAGTTTTGTTTTGACTAGCACTGCAATCTGGGGATGCATCTTACGAAGCTTCTATTCGACAGGTTTGGCCCCTTCTGCTATGGTAAGGTGATGCATGACTAAATCAGGATCAAGCCGAGGCATGTCTGCATATGACCGTGCAAAGTTGATCTGACGCTTCTGGAAGAACTCTATAAACTTAGGCTGTTCCTCTGGAGTGAGAAGAGATGCCAGATGTATGAGATGAGGATTTTCAGGAGTCCCCACATTGTATTCTTTGGTTTCCTCGATGAGAATCATTGATCGTTCCTGTTGTGTATTATTAGGGAGAATGTCAAACCCTTCATCCTCGGGCGCCTCAGAGAGGTTTTCACTGTTGGATACGCTCTTTCTTTTTACTTTTGTTGGATCAAATAGTGCCACAGTGTGGTTTTCACTGGAAGATCCATGTTTTATTGTTATATTTTTGTAGCTGAAAGGTTTGGCATCCGTCCCGAAGTATGCTGCACTATTAAGTTCAATGGCGAACCCAGCTTTGTGATCCCCGCTTGGTAGGTTATCCCTTAATTACAAAAAGTCAATGATGGCCTCATCGTTTTGGAAGAAGTCAAGACATGGGGGATTTGGTTGGTTCCATTCGATGAGTTCAGGGTGGATAATGGGCATTACTTCATCGATTAGGTTAAGTGCATTAGATGTATCAGTGAGGGTTAAGACGTTATGGTGAAGGTCGTTGATGGTACTTTCCTTGTCAGAATCAGGTGTAGGATGAGACGTAGGGTCTGTGGAGGATGTTTCTAGCTCAGGAACCCAAGTGGTCTTTATCTGTGCTTCTCCGTAAATAGGGATGTCTTTGTGTGGTGGAGGTGGTGATGTGTCTTCCTCATCTGAAGTATTGAGCTGCACAGAATCAAATTCCCACTCATGTGAGTCGGTCTCTGAGTCACTTTCCAGCATCCGATTACTATACCATACTAGGATGTCATTTGAGTTAAATACTGCAGGTGTGATTGGTTGATGTACCTTTGTAATGATCGATGCTGCAGGGTGATTGATGGGGATCAAGGAATTTGGTATAGGGAGTATCGGTAATATTGACTCAGTGGTTTCTGCTGGAACTATTGGTGCCATAGATGCTGCTGCGGGTTCTGATACAGTTGCTGCTGCTAATGGTGTTGTTGATGGGATTACTGGTTGGATTGGTGGGATGATTGGCATTGGTGATAGTTGTGTTGGGGTTTTGAGCCTCGATGGGGTAGTTGGGATGGTGCTTGAGGCTGCTTTGATAATGAAAGGTGTCCTTTTTGCCATAAGTGGACAAAATGGTTTGCTGGGTTTTCCTTTGAACTTGAGTTTAGGAAAGATCTCTTTTTCAAAGCCTAGGCCTGTATTACCTTTGGGCTTGAATTCTGGTAGTAGAGGTTCATGTCGTCCTTGTTTACAATATCCCAAAGCACTTTGACCATCATACCCCATTCGTTGCATAATGAGGAGACCTTTGCCATACTGTTCCGTAGGAAGTGTAACTTGCGGTATATCAGTGGTGATGGGATCTTTATAGATCCATTCCGCTAGGTCCTCATCTTGTGTTTCTTCCTCTTGACTCTTTCCAAGAACGAAGGGCGTCAAAGCACATGTTGGTATGCTTAGTGGTTGCTGGAGTACCTGCTGTGGTTTACCATGTGTTCTAGGAGAAGTGGGCATTTGTCCCACACAAAAGAGTTGACTCAAGTTGTATTCCTCGGGACCTTCCTCTACGATCTTCATCTTAATCTTTTCTTGCTTGGGTATAGTGGTGTTTGAACGGGCAAGAGAGGTGGGACTTATATATGATTTGGAGGAAATGGCTTCTCTATTATTAGGAACAATAATCTCTGGTTGATGGCTGATATTATGATAGTATGCAAAGGGATTTGCATCACCCAGGATTGTGATCTCTACACCATTATGTGGGAACTTGATACATTGATGGTAGGTAGATGGAACGGCTTGCATGGCATGTATCCAAGGTCTTCCTAACAATAGATTGTACGACAGAGGGAGGTCCAGAACCTGACAGATGATGTGCTTTACCACGGGGCCCACTCGGATTGGTAGTACCACGGCTCCTTTGGATGAATGCTCTGCATCGTCATAGGCTTTGATTGTGATCTTCTGACGAGGATCCACTGATTCGACCGCATATCCCAATGCTATGACCAACTGTAGTGTACAAATATTTAGGCCTACTCCATTATCGATCAAGACTCGCTTGATCCTATGCTGGTTAATAAATCCTTCTATGTGGAGTGAGGCGTTATGTGGTTGTTGGAAGGAAGAGTTGTCACTGTCAGAAAAAGTGAGACAAGGTGATGACTTGAGACTTCCAACCATGGCTTGAAATTGGTCTGTGTAGTCACACAAATCTGTCCATTTTAATTAAATGAATATTTCGTATTTATTTGATTAAAAATCCACTAGCCATCAATTAATTAAATTAATATTTAATTAATTCATCCCCAAACATTCTTCTATTAATTAAATAAATTATTCAATTTATTTTAATTAATTCATTAAAATCAAATTCCAATCAATTAAATAAATAAAATCAATTTATTTAATTAAATCCCCCTTTTCCTCTTTTAAATAAATTAACATTTATTTAAATCATTTTAAAACCCCCCCACTTGCATTTTCCTACAAATGCAACTTGCACACATTTATTGAAATAAATGAATTTTTATTTTAAATAAAATCCTATTTTCCCTCACCCACCAAATCCACTTGCAAAAATCTAATCCCCTTCTAGATTCTTCTAACCCCTTCCTGATTAGCCTCATCCATCCCCTAATTATTGTCACATTCCTAAGCAAATTGGAGTCACTTCTCAAAGACTCCAAAGTCTTTGAAAAGCAATTAATGCTTTGTGTGTTCAACAAATTAACCCTCAAAGTCTTTGATAACCATTGAAGGCTTTCAACCTTCAACCACTTAATCCCCAAAGTCTCCAATAACCATTAATGGTTAATTCAACCCTCCCACATGGTTAAAACATTTGTTTTGACTCAACCTCTACCCAACCCAAAGGTCTCATCAGGCCATTAATGCTTTGACCATGATTATCTCTTAAACATTTGCACAAAGGTTTATCCTTGGATTAACTCTTAATCCAATGGGTAATCTTAATTTAGACTTGACCCTTACCTTCTAGATAACCATGAGGTCTTCTCAGGCCTTTAATGCCTCCAACCTCTTCTCTCAACCCAATCCTATGTTGACACTTGTCACCATTTTAATTAAATGAATATTTCGTATTTATTTGATTAAAAATCCACTAGCCATCAATTAATTAAATTAATATTTAATTAATTCATCCCCAAACATTCTTCTATTAATTAAATAAATTATTCAATTTATTTTAATTAATTCATTAAAATCAAATTCCAATCAATTAAATAAATAAAATCAATTTATTTAATTAAATCCCCCTTTTCCTCTTTTAAATAAATTAAAATTTATTTAAATCATTTTAAAACCCCCCCACTTGCATTTTCCTACAAATGCAACTTGCACACATTTATTGAAATAAATGAATTTTTATTTTAAATAAAATCCTATTTTCCCTCACCCACCAAATCCACTTGCAAAAATCTAATCCCCTTCTAGATTCTTCTAACCCCTTCCTGATTAGCCTCATCCATCCCCTAATTATTGTCACATTCCTAAGCAAAATGGAGTCACTTCTCAAAGACTCCAAAGTCTTTGAAAAGCATTTAATGCTTTGTGTGTTCAACCAATTAACCCCCAAAGTCTTCCAAGACCACTAATGGCTCTTACATGACCATTTATGGCTCTTACATGACCATTTATGGCTCTTACATAACCATTTATGGTTATTTCAAACTTGTCTCCCCAAACATTTATTGTTTTGACCATATTCATCCATTTCACATTTGCACAAGAGTTTATCCATTGAATAAAAAGCTTTATTCTTTGAATAAAGAGTTTATTCATTCAACCAACCTTGACTCTAAAATCCCAGAGTCATGTCAGGCATTTAATGTTTATTCCCTCTCCTCTCAACCTATCTCACAGTGACACTTGTCATCATGGGATTGGGTTGAAAGCCCTCACATGGATTTGAAATCATTCAATCCTGACCCTTGTTGAGATTGCTCAATCTCAACCATCCATTGCTCCATTTTTCCTATAAATAGAGCCCATTCCTTCATAATCCAGATCCTGAAAACTTGTATGCATCTAAGCTATAGACATTTTAAAGAGCATTTTAGCATAAACAATCTAATCTTTTGTCTTTTGGTTAAAATATATCATTTTAACATTAAAATAGCTTTTCATTTCATGTTTGGAACTATTCTACAATCTCAATCCTCCATAAGCATCCATAGTGCAAAAAGCTGCTGAGAGCTACACTATTTTGGAACTTAGAGAGGAGAGGAACAAGGGAGAAGGAGCTAATCTCATGCTAAGAGACAGTTGGAGATGTCTCATTGTCTTACTTCTTTAGTTAGATTCATTAGCATGTTTTTAGTGTCTCTCTTGGAATGCCTTCATATGTTTTAGTTTTTGATTGACTAACTCTAACGTCTTGTGTGTTTTGTGTTGTTTGATCTTAGACTAACATTTGTGCCATTTAGGAGGGCATCAGTCTGTATTCAGATTTGCAGGAATTGACGCCTCTTGGAGTGCTTGATCCAAGATAGTTTTATGAGAGGGTGATAGGCGCAAAAGCTCTAAAATGGATATAAGCGCAGGGGTTTTGTCTAATTGTTCCACAAGATTGTATTGCTTTGGGATGGAGGTGGTGCCTTGTGGAGCTGCCTTGATGGTAACTTTGCCGCGACGTGTAACAACATTGCAATTTGAGTTGGGATTTTTGAAGGTTATGGTTGCAACTTGTTCATTGGCATCATACAGATGATTTACAATGTAATTATACGCAGCCTGCGTATAATTAGTGGTATCAGTGCCTCGCCTAGAAGTGGAAGGACCCCTTTGATCTTGTGATGGAAGTGGATTTTTGAACATCAGATGACCATTATTTGTTGTTTTTGGGTCATGTCCTTCAATTTCAATTTCTCCTCGATCAATAAGATCTTGAATAAGATCTTTCAAGTGGTGACAATTACTTGTCTTGTGCCCTCTTCCTTGATGGAATTCACAGTGTTCCGTATCTCTCCACCATGCCAGTTTGACCTGAGGCTCATAGTTTGATAGTTTAGGGAGAGTGACCAAATTTTGAGAAATGAGTTGTCGCAATACTGTTTCAATGGGTTCCCCTAAGGGAGTGTATGTGCGTTTCTATTTTTGTTGACGAGGTCTAGCTTCATCATGAGATGTGATGCGACCTTGATTAGAAGGAACATTTGTGTTATTCTGAGGTGGAGGATTTTGTCCTGCAAACCGAACCACAGGTTGTGCATTTTGGATAGTCCGGGCATCAACAACCCCATCATTGACGATATTCTTGTTTTTATTCCAGAAGTTTGGTTTATCGCTATTGAAGCGTGGGTGAGGACCATCTTTTGGTTCATTAAAGATTTTGATGAGTCCTTTCTTGATGAGTGCTCGTTCACATTTTAAACCCTTAGTGATCATATCATTAAAAGAGTCTGTGTCTTTGACATCCAGGTGAAATTCCATTTCTTCGTTTAAGTTGGAAATGAATATTTCCACTAGTTCTCGTTCAGGAAACTGAAGAGAACGTCTGCTAGACATTTGACGCCATCGTTGCAGGAATACTGAGAATTGTTCACCTAGTTTTTGTTTGGTGTTGCACAGATCAGCCATGGTGATGTCGCGTTCAATGTTATGAGAGTAATGAGCTAGGAACTTCTGGATGAGTTCCTCAAATGTTCTAATGCCACCTGGTAGTCGAGAAAACCATGATGTGGTTGTTCCTCCCAAGCTTTGGGGGAAAAGACGCATTAGGTAGGTGTCTTCATATGCTACTTCAAGACAAGCGGAATGAAATTCTCTGACATGATCACGAGGATCTCCCTTTCCCCTATATTTTTTGAATTTGGGTGTTTCAAATCCTCTTGGAAAGGGTGGCATATAAAGATTCCTATCAAAAGGATAGGGACAGATGTCATTGAGTGAGAATTGGTTAGTCTTGACACCACTATGAAGTTGTTGGGCGAGATTCTCGACTTGTTGCCGCAACATCTCCATTTCATTTGGAGGAGGAGGTGGTGGGTTACCTCGAGGAATGTTATATCTGATGGGATCTCTACCTCTTTCCTCTTCAGGGCGACTTTGCCTTTCTCATGCTTGTCTTAATTGGGCAAGATCAAAGTCTGAGGGGAGTTTGGCTCCTTCTTGAGCGAGTTTTAAGAAGTGAGCGTCCGCATTGCTCCTGAGTATTTCGTCAAAAAGTCTGTTAAAGAGAGGGTTATGCTTAGCCCTTTCTATTGTTGTAGGAGTAGTAGTATTGGGGTTTTTGTCATTTGCATTTCTACCAAGTGCTTCTTGGAATTCATTGAGATTTTCCTCTTCTTCTTCTTCTATTTCTATTTCTCGTTGCCGTGACTGTGATCGGGTTTGAGCCATTTTGTTTATGAGTCTTTGTTGAAATTGCATGAAAATGATGATGAGTTTTTGATGAAATGAGAGACTTGATGATTGGTGAATTGTGTTGCATGTGGATCTCTAGCACTTTTAAGGTAGATGTAACCAAAATTCCTTCTTTGAATTGCTTGCTTGTTTGATAAGTTTTTGATGTGATAAGGTGTAGAGAAATCTAAGATGTGTTATAGATTTAACTACCTAGTAATGAGTGGATTCACTCATGAACTAGTTTTAACCTGCGTAGATGTGTCTCTTAGGATGAGCTTATCCTAGACGTAGAAACAATCTAAAAAGTGATGTGAAGTGTTTGATTTCAAGCAATATCTAAAAGAGAACTGGGAACAATAACCTCTTAATGTTTTGAGAGTTGGGACGAATTGATGATGAAATGATGATGTATGAGTGAGATGATGGATGAAAATGTTTTCAACTTCAATAAAAACTTTGTGTTACAAATGGGAAAAACTCTACCTCTTCCCTTTCAGGTGTTGGAGGTATTTCTCGAGCTGTGTTGTAGGTGACGCAGACGTTTGGGAAGAAGTTAGGATTAATCTTTCCTCCTTGATTTTTGTGATAACTCAGAGCTCTATATTGCATAAAAGCTCTGCGGTTCAATGACTCTGAATCAAATTCATTTGTTTTGCCTTGAATGTATAGACGCATGCGATGTAGAAAGACTCTATTGAACACTATATTTGAAATAAAAAAAATCTTCCCAAAGGCGTGAAAACTAAAAGATTATCGGCCAAAATATCATATCGAGCATCTCAAAAGGAGTTTCACCGAAAGAATGCTTTCATCGAAATAGAGCATGACGTGTAAAGCACTACATAAAGATGTCTTCGGCGGAATATCACTTTCAATAAATGAAGAAAGCCGCTCATCGATACTCCAGTTTCATCAAAAAGTGAAAAGCAAAAAGCAAAAAGCAAAAAGTAATTTCGAGGAGATACAACTGCCGAAGAAATTCAAAAAGCATTCATCGAAATGAAAATCTCATCGATAACATTATATCGAACAAAAATAGAGGGGTTTTATCGATAAAGGGGATATCGAAGAAAAAAGACTTTCGAAGAGCTTGCATGAACTTTCACCGAAGAACAGAACTCATCGAAATATGATTTCGATGAAACTTGCGAATGACTTATCGAAAGAAAGTTCATCAAGGAAAAGATGATTTCGAGGAGACTTGAAAATGGTTTTTCGACATAGGCTATTCGCCGATAAAGTGATATCGAGGGAAGTGAGCTTTCGATGAAAGATCAAAGTATTCGGCCGAAGACAAGGGTTTCATCGAAAACTCGATTTATGATCATTTCAGTTGAACAGTACTTCCCACGAAAGAGTTAAAAGCCCAAGTGAAGAATGTCACATCTGCAATTAAGTTTAAACATTTGAATAGCTGTTATAGACGCTGAGACATTAACTGTGCACAAGTTGCCCATGCAATTATAGCTGAACTGATCGAATCTTCATAAGAACCACATTGATG
Organism: Cryptomeria japonica; assembly: GCF_030272615.1. Lineage (NCBI taxonomy): Eukaryota > Viridiplantae > Streptophyta > Pinopsida > Cupressales > Cupressaceae > Cryptomeria > Cryptomeria japonica. Next base: position 341,248,663 of record NC_081411.1, read on the forward strand.
CCGAGAGACTGAAAGTTGTGAGGAATTTGCTGAAATTCATGAACGACAATCAGAAGAGCTAGACAATTCTCCAAGTAAGTGTGATTTCTCGTATTTGCTGAAATTATGGAACCGTCTTCTTCTTCTAAAAAGAGTAGAAAAGGGAAAGAACTAAACCCTGAAGAGAAGCCCAAAAGATAGAAAAAGGAAGGTAGAGCTTTGACTCAGGATTTGCTAGACCAGTGCCCGACATCCAGCGTGAGGTCTAAAAAGATCAAGAGTGAAGAAGAAGGATTGGAGGATAGATTTGAACATCTGGGAGACATATGGACTGAAATCAGGGGACATGAATTGTTCCTGTTTAGTTACAAGAGAAGGGATGCTCCTGAGCCCATAAGTAACCTATGGAAGAAAAACTTAGGGAAATTGGTAGTCCCAAATGTATTTGTGGATGTTGAATTAATGAAAGCTCTGGTAGATTGCTATGATCCAAGAACCAAAACCATATGCGACTACTGAGGGAATCCCTTGGTGGTGATTAACAAACAGACTATTGATATGGTATTTGATCTAGACTGGGAAGTAGAAGAGAAAATTGATATGCAGAAACTGTCGCGAGAATTCTTTATCTTGGAAAACATCTACAGGACGTGGAGATTACCCATTCACCGGCCGAAAGTGGGCGGGTCCTTTGTTTCATTCAGCAAAAATGACAAGGTGCCATTTGATGTCAACCAATTCCATCCGTATTTTAAGTATACATATTATGCTGCAGCCCAAGTATTAGGCTTAGAAGCTCATCCTCTCATGGATATTGGGGTTATGGTTCTATGTGCTGATTTACAATCGAAAGACCCTAGGTCATTTGATTATGCCACTTATGTTGCAGATGCCCTAAATCATGGGTTGGAAAAGTTGAAAGGAGACCTTGTGAATATCCATTTCTCATTGTACTCTTTATTGATGCACATTATTCTTTATTGTGGACAAGAAATCAATTTCTGGTCAGATGATTTCTGCATCAGAGCTTATGATAAGAATGGTTTGAAGAAACCAGTTTAGTTGTGGGTTTCTGCATGGGATCAAAGATTCATGAACAACCAATACTGGCACTTTCAGGAATATTTTGTGAAACCCCTTAGTGCGGCCTTTGGACAACATAGAGATTATACTCTGTCCCCTGAAATTAAGAGATTCCTCAGGCCAAAAGACTTCTCTCCAGAGTCCCAGATTGATCACAATTGGGGTGACTGGTATTGCCACAATAATCATACAGAAATCAGGGTATTTGGGTACGAAGGAAAGCCATACATGCTTCCAATTACAGTACCAAACAGGGTGGCTAGCCTGGAGATCATGAGACAATTATCTACTGTCAGTGCCAAACATCTTACGGATTTTGGTAAACAATCCATTGTTCCAGGGTTATTGGTTTTTTCTGATTTTATTGTTAAAAGTTCAAAAAGCTATCATTTACTTCAAAATAAATTAGATTATTATGGCATGACTCTGGGTGATCCTAGAGAAAACTTTGATCCTGAGGGATATATAAGAGCTGCCAGGGCGTCACAAAAACTAAAAGCCGGAATACATGTGGCTAAAATGCTAGATGACTTAATCAAGAACCTTGAAAGGGAAGAGGCCAGGGTTTTGAGAGAAAGAAGTGAAATGACTTGGGAAGCCTTCAAATGGAAAAGAGCAAGGGGGATGGTGGATGGAGACTTGCTTGGAAACCTCCAAGACCCTTTGGAGATAGCCAAGAGGCTACTTCAACATGAAGTAGAGATTATGCATAGAGTGCCCCCACAGTTCCTTCATTTTATCAATACTGAAAAGGATAGTCAACCACTGGCTCACATGTCACCGAAATCAGCTGCTAGTAGCATCCCTGCTGACTCTCCTAGAGAATATTATCCTCCTGGTTTTGAAGCAGAGGTGGATGTGGACACTGGTGAATTCAACATTAAAGATGTAGTTGACATAAGGATGACAGAGCATGAGGACTTTGTTGCTGATGACGGATTCGCCTCTTCGAGAGAATTTCTTTCATTCTTGTACCAGTATAAAGGGGCCCATGTGAAATGAAGCATGGCTGGAAGACCAGAAGAAGAATAGATGAAAAGACTATAGGATGAAATCGATACCCTCATGAAAGATATGACCCCTGAGAAAGGGAGGAAAATATTAAAAGAGGCTGGTGTTATCATCTTTTCTGGTTGGGACATAAATTCAGCACTTCTGTTTGACGGATTCTTGAAGAAATAGGACTTGAATCAACAAGTGTTGCCTCAAGAGATAGATAAATTGTTCCTAGGCTCCGGGTATGATCCTGATCAAAAGGCTCTCCTACAATGGGCATTATATCCGAAGGGAAAAAGGCCAATTATTGTGGATATCGAAGAAACCTTTGGACACCTCATGATTCATTAGGTTGGAAAGACTGACCCTAGGGTCACTGCAAAGTTGAACCTGGATGTAGCCAAATTAAATATGGATCAGACAGAGTTTTTGGTCAGGGAAAATATTACCTATAAGGGCTTGTATGAAAAGTCTAAAGAGGAGAACCAAAAGTTACAAACGAAAATATTACAACTTGAGACAGGGACTCCCTTGAACGAATATGCCTCATATCCCATAGGACAGAGCTTGGATGATGTTTTTGATGCTCTATATTGGAAGTATCAAGCAGATAAGGCTACCAAATAGGTAAATAATATCTAGCAAAAGATGGATAAATTGGTTAACGACATCATTGAACACCGATTCAACACTATGCTTATACATGTCGAACATTACTGGAGGGTGTACACTGGAACCATAAAAGCATTAAGAGAGCATGAAAGGTTAAAAGCACGATTGCATGAGGTAATAAGCAGTGTTGATGTGATGATGCCAGAGGAGAAGGCTGAAGGGACTTCATATATAGAAGATCATGTTAAATTCGAAGATATGCTAAAGCGAGATCTTAAAGAATTGGATGATGGGAGCCCTATTGGAATGCCCTCGTTCTATAAAGAAGGAGGAGTAATGTCCATGGAAGATTTGCGGAATGAGCTTGTAAACATCAAGGATCGGGCTCTGTCAAGGTTGGACCGAAGCAAAGACATGGCCCCTACCGTCAACCAGATGATCTTCGAATACCTTTCACAAGGAGAAGAATTGAAGAAACAGAGTGTTAAGATCAAGACTTTCAAAGAAGATGATTATATTCATCATTTAGGAATTCTTAATCTCTTTTTACTTAAGTTTGTTAGGAATATTCAAATTAACAATTAGTATTTTGAAAAGACACGTCTTTTCATAAATGACTTTTGCTCTCATATATATGTGAGAGAGGTTTTTGTAATATGGGAACAATAGAGATACATAGGAACAAGATAGCAATGTATGACAGCCTGTAAGTTTTCTGTTATACAAACTTCGATGGAATACATGCTATGATCAGTTGTTTTTCTTTGCGTATGTGTTGTGGATTATTTCATTTTGTTTTGGCAATCGCTTGTGATATTATCTAAAGAGATAAGGTTATTCATATTCTTGGAATGAAATTTATGTTGTATGTTATAAGGTTGAAATAAAAGTTCTGCTTGCGAATTATAATTGTTCTTTGCAGTGCTTACTTGAATGGTCCCTTAAAGGTAGGGTTAAATTCATTCAAGCAACTTATGATATAAGCATTCAATTGATCTCAAAGAAATAATAACCGACAGGTCCATAAAGGGGTGGGTTAAAAAACTGTCTCACAAGTTCGCACAATAAGTCCTAAAGAAAATATAATGACTCTGTAGCCCAAACAGCGAAGAAGGCACTGGTTATTTACAGATTACACTTATCACCATATTCATCATATCATTTTAAAGCAATAGGAGTAACTAAGTAGGAAACATAGATCGAATAGCTTCTACAACAACAATCTTGAACTCATCTGCTATATCTCCATCCTAGGAACTTATGCCATTCTGAGATAGGAGGAAACCAAATCAGGACACTTAATCTGCTATAAAAAGTACCGGTCATTAAAGACAACTGGTGAATAGGTATACCCGCCTAGATCCTGCAGAGCCTGAAGTGAGAGAGTTAGCAACCAAACAGGTTCACTCTATAAGTTGGCCAAGTCAATTGGAGGGTTTGATCATAGGAGTTGGCATTTCCTTAGAAACTATCCAATCTGTTGATTTGAGACCCAACAGACTCTATGGGAGACAAAGATTTGTTGATTGATATAGAAGAATTTCCTCCTTTTGATCAAAGCCTTTGAGCTTAATGGTCTTCTTTTCAAGTTGATATTCTGATGACACTTCTTCTTTCGCAAGATGTGAAGAATGGTCATAAAATTTGACTTTTTGTTGTTTGTACTTTGTTTTTGATGTGTTTGTTTATTTTTGGTAAGATGTTGGATGAATACTTTGTTTTTGGGACTGATTTTCTATTTTGATGTTTCTTTGACAAGAAAACAAAGCAAGCACACAAACACAAGAATGTTGCCTAAAAGGCACAAATGAGTATGGGTCTAGATTAACCCAATCCTTGGACTTGTATATGACCCTACTTTTAGTTGTATTTTAAGGTGCATTTCCAAAGCCTGAAGTCGGCTCAATTTGCACTTGGTCTTTAAAACGAACACACTTCAAACACTTTTTATCCCTAAGGTCAAATGGCCAGTTGTGATAAATTTAGCCCACATCTTGATACTTCTTCGACTTTGGTACTACATACCTTATGAATCCTGCCTTGGCAGGTAAGGATGTGATATACTAAGTCTTGCACGAGCATAACAAATAGATGATTGCTATGATGGGGGAGTCACCACTTTTATCAAGCCACAAGTGACTTTTCAAAAAGCTATGTTTCTACTCAAGGAAATATGTATGGTGAGTATCTTGGGAGCAAAACCATCTATGCTCTTGCACTAAATTATATCGCAAATATTCTCAATCAATAGAATGGGTGGGCTACTAATTAAAGGTGTTTAGTCATGTTCGATGTTTTTGGACATAAGTTCATTCTGCAGTGACTCACTTAAGAGCCTTGTAATTGGTGGTGGGGCCCATTTGTCCTTTCGGCCAGTTACACTGTAGGAACAGCTATACCCAAGGCTACAACTTTTGCTCTCACCTGATTTCTATAGCGGCTCGAAGGATTTACCGCTCGAGGTCATTCCCAAGAGTATCGATCCCTTGGCAGGCCTCTCTTAAAAAGATAAAATTTTGAGTGTTACTAACACTTTTCTCTTGCACCTAGGACCATGAAAGCCAAGGGAGAGGATAGTGTGTGTTAGAGGTAGGACCACTCGACTGACTTTTTGGACAAGCGTGCCAAACACGAAAGACACTTGTTTTTTTTTTAATCCACCATTTCAAATGTGATCTAACTATTTGGAGATGTTGCTCCAATAGCCATGGTGTTCTTTTTAACTTCAAAGGCAATGTGTTTTGTAATCTAGAATTTGAAAATCCTGGTCAACTTAATGAAAAACACGTTTTTGCTTGAAGTAAAATTTGTTTGCAAAAAAATCAAAACAAGTGGATTGTTCTTTTTATTTGCCCAAAATTGAAGTGTGCCTTGTGATTTTTAAGTTTGATGCAATAAAAGCAAATTTGTGTGTTGATTTTAAGCACCAAAAGACAATTTATCCTAATCTAGAAAGCAATACAATTTTGTGTTTTGTCAAGTTTTTAAGCACCAAAAGACAAGTTTGTGATTTTTAAGGTGAGTTTTTAACCTACACAAACAAAAATGTGTTAGTAAAATCGATGTTCAAGGGGGGCTTCCACAAGCCTAACAATTTCCATTTTTGTGGTTACAAGATGATTTGGATGGCACTTTGTTACAATAGCGCTAGTCTGCGTTTAAACAGAAGTGCTATTTCACACAAAAGCGCTGAAATAACAAAAATGACAGAGAGTCAAAAGCGCTAACAGATATTCAATAGCGCCAGAAGAATGACCAAAGCACTAAAATAGTGTCAAAAGCACTGAAACTTTTACAATAGCGCTATTGTAAGAACAATAGCGCTAAAAGAAAAAGTGTTGGTAGCGCTAGAACGTGTTCAATAGCACTAAAGCGCAACTTGTGTGACACTTTCAACAATCAAACATGTTAGTTAAAAAAAAATGATATGTGTTTGGTGCTTAGATTCACGTCAGGTTCACCAAATGATGCCCTCCTAAATGGCACAAGGTTAGCAAATGATAAATAACACAAAAGACATGAAACCGTTAGTGTTAGTCAATAAAAAACTAATCTAAAAAGGCATACCAAGAGAGACACTAAAAACATGCAAGCATATTTAACTATCAAAGCAAACATGATGAGGCATCTCCAAATACCTCCTAACATGCTCTTAGTTTCTTCCTCCCTTGTTCCTCTCCTCTCCAAGTTCCAAAATAGTGTAGCTCTCAGCAACTTTTTGCACTATGGATGCTTATGGAGGATTGAGATTATAGTATAGCTCTAAATGTGAAATGAAAAGCTAAATACTATGCTATTGATGCTAAAAATGATTTATTTTATCCAAAATAACAAGATATTAGATTGCTTATGCTAAAATGCTCTCTTAAAATGCCTATAGCTTAAATGCATACAAGTTTTCAGGATCTGGATTATGAAGAAATGAGCTCTATTTATAGGGAAAATGGAGCAATGGATGGTTGAGATTGAGTAATCTCAACAAGGGTCAGGATTGAATGATTTCAAATCCATGTGAGGGCTTTCAACCCAATCCCAGGATGACAAGTGTCAATGTGAGATAGGTTGAGAGGAGAGGGAATAAGCATTAAATGTCTGATATGACTTTTAGAGTTAAAGTCAAGGTTGGTTGAATGAATAAACTCTTTATTCAAAGAATAAAGCTTTTATCCAATGGATAAACTCTTGTGCAAATGTGAAATGGATGAATATGGTCAAAACAATAAATGTTTGGGGGGACAAGTTTGAAATAACCATAAATGGTTATGTAAGAGCCATAAATGGTTATGTAAGAGCCATTAGTGGTCTTTGGAAGACTTTGGGGGTTAATTTGTTGAACACACAAAGTATTAAATGCTTTTCAAAGACTTTGGAGTCTTTGAGAAGTGACTCCATTTTGCTTAGGAATGTGACAATAATTAGGGGATGGATTAGGCTAATTAGGAAAGGGTTAGAAGAATCTAGAAGGGGATTAGATTTTGCAAGTGGATTTGGTGGGTGAGGGAAAATAGGATTTTATTAAAATAAAAATTCATTTATTTCAATAAATGTGTGCAAGTTGCATTTGTAGGAAAATGCAAGTGGGGGGGGATAATGATTTAAATAAATGTTTTATTTAATTTATTTAAAAGAGGAAAAAGGGGATTTAATTAAATACATAGATTTTATTTCTTTAATTGATTTGAATTTGATTTAATGAATTAATTAAAATAAATTGAATAATTTATTTAATTAATAGAAGAATGTTTGGGGATGAATTAATTAAATATTAATTTAATTAACTGATGGCTAGTGGATTTTTAATCAAATAAATAGCGTTTATTTATTTAATTAAGCTGGACAGATTTGTGTGACTACAATTACAACTTCTCAAAATGAGATAAAAGAGACGTCAACAAATACCGCTAGTGATCTAAATTGAGATCCAAGGAAAATACAAGTACCAAATAGACCAAAAAAGACCAAATACTGAAAGTACAATTTCTACTCAAAATCACTACAAACTAATGGTTGATTATGAAAGTAGATGAAAAATTATGCACTTTCAAAAAAAAATGGCACCTAAAAAGGAGTCCATATGAGCCCAAATAAAAAATGAGATTTCATGATTTCCAAAAAATCTATATCCAAAAAATAGAAAACTCCTGCACCACTGTACAGATCACAAAATTCTACCTGAAAACAAAAAAAAAATCTCAAAAAAAGGAGTCCAGATGAGTGAGATATCACTATTTGAAAATTGTCTGCAAAATTATAATTTCTGGAAAATTTCCGTCGTAGCTTCAAACTTCAAATGCCTCTAGATTTGGCCTTCGAAGTCCGATTTGGATGAAACAAAAGGCAAAACTGACTTTCTTGTACCTCCTGAATCCAATGGTAACCTCAGATTTGACCCATCAAGCTTCAATAATAACTTGCAATAGAAAGCTCCAAAATACACAACCCCAAATAGCATCAAATTTCTCTCAATTGACAAACCAGTGACACTCTAATGGCTTTGATACCATGTGAGATTTGGACTAGCTCTGATACCATGTAAAGCACAAATAAGAGAGAACAAAATAGATGATAGAAATACATTGTATTCTATCAAGATGCAAAATATGATCAACTGGATCATTACAAGATGTTCAATGATTGTCCGTTGTTAGTACAAACAATGTAGATGAGCCTGCTTATATAGGAAAGGCTAGGGATATGTGAGCACACAAATATGACATGTGGCTCAATAAGAAACAAGGGTAGGTAGGAAATAGGAGTGGGTAGGTAGGAGAAATAATATAATATTCCACATGAGGTGGAATGTAACAACAAGATAAGATCAACACCATAAAAGGTGGAAATTCTCCTACACACACTATCGCAATGTGGCACAAACATCCAAGTGTCTCATACCCAAACTACTATTAAATGTATGTGCCTAAGTACACTTAAGTAAGGTGTAATAATATACATGATGAATAATTATTTACACCAACATGTTCACCAACCACAATTATATCTCTCACTTACAACTATTTTTCCATAACTCTTTTCTTATTATTCAAATCTTTGAATCCACAAGTTTTCCCTCCAAAAGAGAATATTCAAAAATAGTTAGTTCTAACAATTACAAATATTGTCTCATTATTATAGATCTGCAACCATCCACACTGAATATCTCTTTCCATCTTTTCTCAACATATCTCAGTGTTATTTGCATGCACTATATTTTTTCCTTTGTCACTTGATTTATTCTTTGCATACAAATTGTAGTCACATAAATCTGTCCAACTTAATTAAATAAATATTCGCTATTTATTTGATTAAAAATCCACTAGTCATCAATTAATTAAATTAATATTTAATTAATTCATCTCCAAACATTCTTCTATTAATTAAATAAATTATTCAATTTATTTTAATTAATTCATTAAACCAAATTCAAATCAATTAAATAAATAAAATCTATTTATTTAATTAAAATCCCTTTTTCCTCTTTTAAATAAATTAAATAAAACATTTATTTAAATCATTATCCCCACCTCACTTGCATTTTCCTACAAATGCAACTTGCACACATTTATTGAAATAAATGAATTTTTATTTTAATAAAATCCTATTTTCCCTCACCCACCAAATCCACTTGCAAAATCTAATCCCCTTCTAGATTCTTCTAACCCCTTCCTAATTAGCCTAAACCATCTTCTAAACTTTGTCACATTCCTAAGCAAAATGGAGTCACTTCTCAAAGTCTAAAAGTCTTTGATAACCATTAAAGGCTTTCAACCTTCAACCACTTAATTCCTTAAAGTCTTTGATAACCATTGAAGGCTTCCAACTTTCAACCACTTAATCCCCAAAGTCTCCAATAACCATTAATGGTTAATTCAACCCTCCCACATGGTTAAAACATTTGTTTTGACTCAACCTCTACCCAACCCAAGGGTCCCATCAAGCCTTTAATGCTTTGACCATGATTATCTCTTAATCATTTGCACAAAGGTTTATTCTTGGATTAATTCCTGATCCAGTGGGTAATCCTAATTTAGACTTGACTCTTAGCCTTTAGATAACCATGAGGTCTTCTCAGGCCTTTAATGCCTCCAACCTCTTCTTTCAACCCAACCCTATGTTGACACTTGTCACCATTTCATTGGTACCAATTGTGCACATGGATCCCCAACTTTCAAGCTTGACCCTTGATTAAACCCTTCAATCCTGACCATCCATCGCTCCATTTTTCCTATAAATAGAGCCCATTCCTTCATAATCCAGATCCTGAAAAACTTGTATGCATCTAAGCTATAGACATTTTAGAGAGCATTTTTAGCATAAGCAATCTAACATCTCATTTTGGTTAAAATCAATCATTTTAGCATCAATAGCATAGTATTAGCTTTTTATTTCACATTTTAAAGCTATACTACAATCTCAATCCTCCATAAGCATCCATAGTGCAAAAACCTGCTGAGAGCTACACTATTTTGGAACTTGGAGAGGAGAGGAACAAGGGAGAAATGAGCTAATATCATGCTAAGAGACAGTTGGAGATGTCTCATTATCTTTACTTCTTTAGTTAGATACATTAGCATGTTTTTAGTGTCTCTCTTGGTATGCCTTTCATAGTTTAGTTTTAGATTGACTAACACTAATGTTTTGTGTGTTTTGTGTTATTTGATCATAGACTAACCTTGTGCCATTTAGGAGGGCATCATTTGGTGAACCTGACGTGAATCGGAACACTTCCACAAACAATTATTTTTTTGACAACTAACATATTTTGCTTGTTGAAAGTGCCACACAGGTCGCGCTTCGGCGCTAATGAACACGTTTTAGCGCTATCGAAACAATTTCTTTTAGCGCTATTGTCCCTAAAATAGCGCTATTGAAAAAGTTTCAGCGCTATTGACAACATTCTGACGCTTTTGTCACAATTCTGGCGCTATTGAAACACTTCTGGCACTTTTGACCTCTCGGATTTTTTTATTCTTTCAGTGCTACTGTGTAAATTAGCGCTTCTATAAGCGCAGACTAGCGCTATTGCGACAGAGTGTTGTCCAAGTCGCTTTGTAATCAAAAAATTGAGTATCTTAGGCTTGTGGAAGCCCCCCTTGAACATCGATTTTTACTAACTTGTTTTTGTTCATGCAGGTTAACAACCCAACATAAAAATCACAAAATTGTCATTTAGTGCTTAAAAAGAAGTTGAAAAACACAAAAAAATATTCATTGTTTTCTAGTTAGGACCCCTTTTCTTTTGGTGCTTAAAATCAACAACACAAATTTGATTTCATTGCATCAATTTGGACCTAAAATTTACAATCCACATTTCAAAATTTTGGTGCAAATAAATTACACAATCCACTTGTTTTGAGTTTTGCAAACAAATTTTACTTCAAGCAAAAAAACGTGTTTTTCATTAAGTTGACCAGGATTTCCAAATTTTTAGATTACAACACATTTTGCCATTGAAGTTAAAACGAACACCATGACTATTGGAACAACATCTCCAAATAGTTAGATAATATTTGCAATGATGGATTAAAAAGAACAAGTGAATTTTGTGTTTGGCACGCTTGTGCACAAAAATCAGTCGAGTGGACCTACCTCTAACACACACTATCCTCTCCCTTGGCTCTCGTGGTCCTAGGTGCAAGAGAAAAGTGTTAGTAACACTCAAAATTTTATCTTTTTAAGAGAGGCCTGCCAAGGGATCGATACTCTTGGGAACGACCTCGAGCGGTAAATCCTTCGAGCCGCTATAGAAATCAGGTGAGAGCGAAAGCTGTAGCCTTGGGTATAGCTGTTCCTACAGTGTAACTGGCTGAAAGGACAAATGGGCCCCACCACCAGTTACAAGGCTCTTAAGTGAGTCACCGCAGAATGAACTTATGTCCAAAGCCATCGAACATGACTAAACACCTTTAAATAGTAGCCCACCCGTTCTATTGATTGAAGATATTTGAGATATAATTTAGTGCAAGAGCATAGATGGTTTTGCTCCCAAGATACTCACCATGCATATTTCCTTGAGTAGAAACATAGCTTTTTGAAAAGTCACTTGTGGCTTGATAAAAGTGGTGACTCCCCCATCATAGGGATCATCTATTTGTTATGCTCGTGCAAGACTTAGTATATCACATCCTTACCTGCCACAGCGGGATTCATAAGGTATGTAGTACCAAAGTCGAAGAAATATCAAGATGTGGGCTAAATTTATCACAACTGGCCATTTGACCTTAGGGATAAAAAGTGTTTGAAGTGTGTTCGTTTTACAGACCTAGTGCAAATTGAGCCGACTTCAGGCTTTGGAAATACACCTTAAAATACATCTAAAGGAAGGGTCAAAAACAAGTCCAAAGATTGGGTTAATCTAGACCCATACTCATTTGTGCCTTTTTGGCAACATTCTTGTGTTTGTGTGCTTGCTTTGTTTTCTTGTCAAAGAAAAATCAGAAAATCACTTCCCAAAACAAAGTATTCATCCAACCAAACATTTGTCAAAAACAACCAAAAATACCAAAAACAAGGTACCAACAACAAAGAGTCAAATTTTATGACCATCCTTCACATCTTGCGAAAGAAGAAGCGTCATCAGAATATCAACTTGAAAAGAAGACCATTGAGCTCAAAGGCTTTGATCAAAAGGAGGAAATTCTTCTATCTCAATAGACAAATTTTTGTCTCACATAGAGTCTTTCTACATCGCATGCGTCTATACCTTCAAGGTAAAACAAACGAATTTGATTCAGAATCATTGAACTGCAGAGCTTTTATGCAATATAGAGCTCTAAGTTATCACAAAAATCAAGGAGGAAAGATTAATCCCAACTTCTTCCCAAACATCTGTATCACCTACAACAGAGCTCGAGAAGTGCCACCAACGCCTGAAAGGGAAGAGGTAGAGTTTGTTCCATTTGTAACACAAAGTTTTTATTGAAGTTAAAAACATCCATCATCTTACTCATTCATCATCATTTCATCATCAATCCATTCCAAACTCTCAAAACATTAAGAGGTTCTTGTCCCAAGATTCCTTTTTAGATATTGCTTGAATCAAACACATCACATCACTTTTTAGATTGTTTCTACATAAGCTCATCCTAAGAGACACATCTACGCAGGTTAAAACTAGTTCATGAGTGAATCCTCTCATTGCTAGGTAGTCAAAATCTGTAACACATCTCATATTTCTCTACACCTTATCACATCCAAACTCCTCAAAAAAGCAAGCAATTTAAAGAAGGAATTTCGGTTACATCTACTTTAGAGTGCTAGAGATCTACATACAACACAAATCACTAATCATCAATCTTTCATCGAAAACTCATCATCATCTTCAATCAACTTCAACACACACTTGCAAACAAAATGGCTCAAACTTGATCGCGATCAAGGCAACGAGAAATAGAAATTGAGGAAGACTAGGACAACCTCAATGAATTTCAAGAAGCACTTGGAGGAAATGTAAATGATGAAAACCCAAGTACTCCCACTCCTTCAACAATCGAAAGGGTTCAGCATAACCCTCACTTTAACAGATTGTTTGATGAAATACTCAGGAGCAATGCGGATGCTCACTTCTTAAAACTCACTCAAGAAGGAGCCAAACTCCCCTCTGACTTTGATCTTGCCCAATTAAGACAAGCATCAGAAAGACAAAGTCTCCATGAGGAGGAAAGAGGTAGAAATCACATCAGATATAACATTCCTCGAGGTAATCCACCACCTCCTCCTCCAAATGAAATGGAGATGTTGTGGCAACAAGTCGAGAATCTCACCCAACAACTTCATAGTGGTGTTAAGACCAATCAATTCTCACTTAACGACATTTGTCCCTATCCTTTTGATAGGAATCTTTATATGCAACCCTTTCCATGCGGGTTCGAAACACCAAAATTCGAAAAATATAGAGGAAAGGGGGATCCCCGTGATCATGTCCGAGAATTTCATTCCGCTTGTCTTGAAGTAACATATGAAGACACATACCTAATGTGCCTTTTTCCCCAAAGCTTGGGAGGAACAACCACATCATGGTTTTCCCGACTACCAGGTGGCATTAGAACATTTGAGGAACTCATCCAGAAATTCCTATCTCATTACTCTTATAACATTGAACGCGACATCACCATGGCTGATCTGTGTAATACCAAACAAAAACCAGGTGAACTATTCTCAGTATTCCTGCAACGATGGCGCCAAATGTCTAGCAGACGTTCTCTTCAGTTACCTGAACGAGAACTAGTGGAAATCTTCATTTCCAACTTAAACGAAGAAATGGAATTTCACCTGGATGTCAAAGACATAGACTCTTTTAACGATATGATCACCAAGGGTTTGAAATGTGAAAGAGCACTCATCAAGAAAGGACTCATCAAAATCTTTAATGAACCAAAAGATGGTCCTCGCCCGTGCTTCAATAGTGATAAACCAAACTTCTGGAACAAGAATAAGAATATCGTCAACGATGGAGTGGTGGATGCCAGGACTGTCCAAAATGCACAACCTGTGGTTCGGTTTGCAGGAAAAAATCCTCCACCTCAGAATAACACAAATGTTCCTCCTAATCAAGGTCGCATCACATCTCAGGATGAACCAAGACCTCATCCACAAAAACAAAAACGTACATACACTCCCTTAGGGGAACCCATTGAAACAGTGTTGCGACAACTCCTTTCTTAGAATTTGGTCACTCTACCTAAGCTCTCAAACTATGAGCCTCAGGTCAAACCAGCATGGTGGAGAGATACTGAACATTGTGAGTTCCATCAAGGAAGAGGACACAAGACAAGTAATTGTCACCGATTGAAAGATCTCATTCAGGATCTTATTGATCGAGGAGAAATTGAGATTGAAGGACATGATCCAAAAACAACAAATAATGATCATCAGATGTTCAAGAATCCACTTCCATCACAAGATCAAAGGGGTCCTTCCACTTCCAGGCGAGGCACTGATACCACTGATTATACACAGGCTGCGTATAACTACACTGTAAATCATCTGTATGATGCCAGTGAACAAATTGCAACTATAACCTTCAAAAATCCCACCTCAAATTGCAATGTTGTTACACGTTGTGGCAAGGTTACCATCAAGGCAGCACCACAAGGCACCACCTCCGTCCCAAAGCAGTACAATCTTGTGGAACAATTAGATAAAACACCTGCGCTCATATCCATTTTAGAGCTATTACGCCTATCGCTATCTCATAAAACAATCTTGGATCAAGCACTCCAAGAGGCGTCAGTCTCTGCAAACCTGAATACAGACCAATTTCAAGCCATGGTTGGAAACCTAAAGTCCTCACCTTGTCTCACTTTTTCTAAAAGTGACAACTCTTCTTTCCAACAACCTCATAATGCTTCGCTACACATTGAAGGCTTTATCAACCAACACAGGATCAAGAGAGTCTTGATAGATAATGGAGCAGGCCTGAATATTGTACATTATAGTTGGTCACAGCATTGGGATATGCAATAGAATTAGTGGATCCTCGCAAGAAGATCACCATCAAGGCCTATGATGATGCAGAGCGTTCATCCAAAGGAGCTGTGGTACTACCAATCCGAGTGGGCCCTATGGTAAAGCACATCATCTGTCAGGTTCTGGACCTTCCTCTGCTATATAATCTATTATTAGGGAGACCTTGGATACATGCCATGCAAGCTGTTCCATCTACCTACCATCAATGTATCAAGTTCCCACATAACGGTACAAAGATCACAATCCTGGGCGATGCAAATCCCTTTGCCTTTTGCCATAATATCAGCCATCAACCAGAGATTACTGTTCCTAATAATAGGGAAGCCATTTCCTCCACATCATATGTAAGTCCCGCCTCTCTTGCCAGTTCGAACACCCCTATACCCAAGCAAGAAAAGCTTAAGATGAAAGTCGCAGAGGAAGGTTCCGGGGAATACAACTTGAGTCAACTCTTTTGTGTGGGACAGATGCCCACTTCCCCTAGAACATATGGTAAACCACAGCAGTTACTCCAGCAACCATTAATCATGCCTGCATGTGCCTTGATGCCTTTCATCCTTGGAAAGAGTCAAGAGGAAGAAACACAAGATGAGGACCTAGCGGAATGGATCTATAAAGATCCCATCACCACTGATAAACCGCAAGTTACACTTCCTACGAAACAGTATGGCAAAGGCCTCCTCATTATGCAAAGAATGGGATATGATGGTCAGAGTGCTTTGGGATACTGCAAACAAGGACGACATGAACCTCTACTACCAGAATTCAAGCCCAAAGGTAATACAGGCTTAGGCTTTGAAAAAGAGATCCTTCCTAAACTCAGATTCAAAGGAAAACCCAGCAAACCATTTTGCCCACCTACTGCAAAGAGGACACCTTTCATAATCAAGGCACCATCAAGCACTATCCCCACTGCCCCATCGAGGCTCACAACTCCACTGCAACCATCACCAGTGCCAAACATCCCACCAATCGAACCAGTCATCTCATCCGCAGCAGTCATCACATCAATAAAACCATTCGTAGCAGCAACTATATCAGAACCCGCAGCAGCATCTATGGCACCAGCCATTCCAACAGCAGCCACCAAGTCGACACTGCCGATACTTTCAGCAACAAAACCTTTAATCCCCATCACAGTTCCTATAGCACTGGTCACTACAAAGGTACATAAACCGATCACGCCTGCAGTATTCAACTCCAATGACATCCCAGTATGGTATAGCAATCGAATGCTGGAAAGTGATTCAGAGACCGACTCACATGAGTGGGAATTTGATTCTGTACAACTTAATACTTCAGATGAGGAAGACACATCACCACCTCCACCACGCAAAGACATCCCTGTTTATGGAGAAGCACAGATAAAGACCATTTGGGTACCTGAGCTGGAAACATCTTCCACAGACCCTACGTCTCATCCTACGCCTGATTCTGATGGGGAGAGTGCCATCAACGACCTTCACCACACTGTCTTAACCCTCACTGATACATCTCCCGCACTTAACCTAATCGATGAAGTAATGCCCATTATCCACCCTGAACTCATCGAATGGAACCAACCAAATCCCCCATGTCTTGACCTCTTCCAAAACGATGAGGCTATCATTGACTTTTTGGAATTAAGGGATAATCTACCAAGCGGGGATCACAAAGCTGGATTCGCCATTGAACTTAATAGCGCAACATACTTTGGGGCAGATGCCAAACCCTTCAGCTGCAAAAATATAACAATAAAACATGGATCTTCCAGTGAAAACCACACTGTGGTACTATTTGATCCAACAAAAGTAAAAAGAAAGTGCGTATCCAACGGTGAAAACCTCTCTGAGGCGCCTGAGGATGAAGGGTTTGACATTCTCCCTGCTAATGCACAACAGGAACGATCAACGATCCTCATTGAGAAGACCAAAGAATACAATGTGGGGACTCTTGAAAATCCTCATATTATACATCTGGCATCTCTTCTCACTCCAGAGGAACAGTCTAAATTTATAGAGTTCTTCCAGCAGTGCCAGATCAACTTTGCATGGTCATATGCAGACATGCCTGGGCTTGATCCTGATTTAGTCATGCATCACCTTACAGTAGCAGAAGGAGCCAAACCTGTCAAGCAGAAGCTTCGTAAGATGCATCCCTAGATTGCAGTGCTAGTCAAAACAGAACTCAAGAAACTCCTGGATGTTGGGTTCATTAGACCAATTTATTATGCAGAATGGATCTCCAACATTGTGCCAGTTGGCAAACCAAAAGGGGGCATCCGCATTTGTACTGACTTCAGAGATTTGAATAAGGCATGTCCTAAGGATGACTTCCCCCTACCAAATATCGACATCATAGTGGATCTGACAGCAGGACATGCCATGCTTTCACTCATGGATGGCTTTTCCAGATACAATCAAATAAAGATCACACTAGAGGATCAACATAAGACGGCCTTCACATGTCCATGGGGCACATATTGCTGGAATGTAATGCCTTTTGGTCTAAAGAATGCAGGAGCAACCTATCAATGAGCAATGACCACCATCTTCCATGACATGATGCATATCATGATGGAAGATTATGTTGATGACTTACTAGCAAAATCACTCACCAAAGAAGGGCATCTCCACATCTTAGATAAAATCTTTGATAGACTGGAGCAATACCATGTTTGACTCAACCCAAAGAAATGTGTCTTCGGAGTGACCTCCAGGAAGCTTCTAGGATACATTGTCTCAAGCAAAGGTATTGAGGTTGACCCAGCAAAGGTTAAGGCAATCATGGACATGCCACCTCCAAAGAATATCAGTCAGCTAAGGACATTACAAGGACGGCTTCAATCCATCCGAAGATTCATTGCACAATTGGCTGATAAGTGTCACCCATTCACACACCTGCTACACAAGAACATCCGCTTTCAGTGGGATGCCAAATGCCAGCAAGCATTTCAAACGCTTAAAGACTATCTCATGAATCCACCATTGTTGATGCCACCAGATTCAAGTAGACCGTTGTTACTCTATATCTCAGCAACAAGTACAGCATTGGGTGTACTACTGGCACAACATAATGCAGAAGGAAAAGAGTGTGCTGTTTACTATATCTCTCGCACACTGGTGGGCTATGAACTCAATTACACACCTATTGAACGAGCTTGCCTAGCAGTAATCTTAGCAGCTACTAAACTAAGGCACTATCTGTTAACACACAAGGTACAACTCATTGCAAAGATTGATCCACTCAAGTATTTACTCAGCAAAGCAGCATTGATAGGCCGCTTGGCCAAATGGGTGATGATTCTAAGTGAATTTGACATTGAGTATGTGGACCGTAAAGCTATCAAAGGTCAGGTTATTGCAGATCAGTTGGTCGATGCACCTCTCATAGGTGATCATCCTCTCATTTCCAATTTTCCAGATGAAGAGATATTCATGATCACAACAACACAACCCTAGAAACTATATTTTGATGGTTCATACACTAGGCACGACTCGGGGGCAGGGATTCTATTTATTACACCTCAAGGTGACAGCATTCCAAAGTCTTACAGGCTCACATTTCCATGCACAAACAACATAGCGGAGTATGAGGCCTTGATCATAGGACTTAGGTTAGCCGTACAATGGAAATTACAAGAACTACAAGTATATGGCGATTCCCAACTAGTCATTCGACAAGCAACTGATGAGTATCAGACTAAGGATGATAAACTCCTGCCATATAAGCAAATGGTGGACACTCTAAAGACATCATTTACTACTATCACTTTTGAGCAGATACCAAGAGATCAGAATCGAGCTGCTGACGCCATGGCCACCATTGCATCTCTCCTAGATCTTCCACAAAATTCAACACGCTACGAGTTCTTGGTAGAACAGCTTTGGATCCCCGCTTATGATATCCCCGAATCCGAAATGATATGTCGCCTTGTCGGTTCTGAATCCCCATGGTATGGTGAATTCTACACCTATCTCCACGATCACACCCTTCCTCCTAACCAATCAAATAACCAACATAAAACCTTCATTCGCCAAACTGCTCGATATACCATTATTGCCGAAACCCTATACCGACACAGTCTTGATGGTACTCTCCTTCGATGTCTGGACCAAGATGAGATAACAAAGGCTTTGGAAGAGGTCCATGAAGGAATTTGCGGGACTCACTCAAGTGGTCCGTCACTAGCCAAGAAACTCATGCGCGCTAGATACTATTGGCCATCTATGGAAAAGGATTCCTACTACTTTGTCAGAAAATGCAAGAAATGTCAAGTTCATGGTGACCTGATACATGCACCAGCCCAGGAACTGCAACCAATCACAACACCATGGCCTTTTTGTCAATGGGGCCTTGACCTTGTGGGTAAGATTCATCCATCTTCATCCAACGGCCATAAATTCATTATTACCGCCACCGAATATTTCACAAAGTGGATCGAAGCTGTTCCACTTACCCAAGTCACCGGCAAGCAGATCGCCTCATTCATCCTCAACTACATCATCTGCCGGTATGGTGTACCCATGTCCATCATCACAGATAACGGTCTTCCTTTCAAAAATTAGGATGTCCGTGAACTTTGTGAGAAATTTCATATCCAACACCACTTTTCCACTCCCTATTACCCACAAGGCAATGGTCAGGCCGAAGCATCGAATAAAAACATATTGCGGATCCTAAAGAAGACAGTCAATGATGCCAGTCATGATTGGCATGTTCAATTGAATCCAGCATTATGGGCATATCAAACTAGCATTCGAACCCCTACAGGCGCAACTCCGTATTCATTGGTCTATGGTGCAGAAGCTATCTTGCCTATTGAGGTCGAGATACCATCATTACGAGTTTCCTTGCATAATCTCATTGATGATGAAGCATACAGAGTATCCTGTCTTCAGGACTTAGAGCTACTTGATGAGAAGCGACAAGCTGCGTACAATCATCTCAAAGCCTATCAGCAGCGCATGAGTAGAAGCTACAATCACCGAGTTAGATCTCGTACATTTGAGGTAGGTGATCTTGTTCTATGAGAGAATCCTCGCAACCAACCCAACAGAGAACATCAAGGCAAGTTTGAATCAAACTGGCTTGGCCCATATGTTGTCACTGCTATATTCGGGTCTGGGGCATATCAGTTGGCTACATCAGAAGGAGAACCGCTCACAAATCCAATCAATAGCATGCACCTCAAATGGTTTTACACATAAGCTGTATAGAGCATCAGGCTCCCCTGCATACCAGAAAATACCAAAAACATTCAGAAAAATGTCCTGAAGAA
This sequence comes from Cryptomeria japonica, assembly GCF_030272615.1. Taxonomy (NCBI): domain Eukaryota; kingdom Viridiplantae; phylum Streptophyta; class Pinopsida; order Cupressales; family Cupressaceae; genus Cryptomeria; species Cryptomeria japonica. The sequence continues at coordinate 341,269,058 of NC_081411.1, forward strand.
ATACAAAAACATTCAAAAAAAAGTAAAGAAAAATCATGCATCCAAATGGTGAACAACCACTCCGGTGGCACCTTGGGTAAGTACGATGGTGAAAACCTGGCAAACAGGCACCACTCGTAAAAGCTATGGCTCCATTGTCTTTCAAACTTGTTGCGATCACATGCATACACACATCCATCCATCCTAACCATGGCTTGCTATTTAATCTGTAATCAAAGAGATAGTACTTCATGCGTCTTGCATCCCGCTATATCATAGTCATGTCTACACTGGGGGCAATGCCCTTAACCTATTGATGGAAGTGGATTCTACATTGTCTTATGTGTCATTACGCTCTTCATTCAGGCAATCATCAAAAATATCTCGCAAAAATACCAAAAACATTCAAAACAATTCAAAATCCAAAAACATCGACAAAACCATTGAAAATCAAACAAAAACATGTCAAAACCTTGTACATACTCATCCATGCAGGTACCAAAACAAACATTGACAAACTACTCACACAATGACCATTTACCAATCAACCACACAATCAACATCAACAATCCAAACTGTCTTCAACAAGGATGCATCCTTCCTTACCAAAACAAAGACAAGATGACATTTTCTTTGACAAGAAAATTCTGTTAGGCTATCAAATACTTGGTCGATTTGTGAGTACAATCCTTTGTTTCTTTGTATCGAAATCTTTTAGCATTGTTTTGTATCGTTTGCGCATCATTTCCGATGAAGTTCTGGGGCATGTACTAATGGTGTCTACGTGGGAAGTTCACTAAGCTACGTGATCTTATGCCTAATACAGTCATAGATCATTACGGCTTGCTGACTACAGCGTATACCTCGACCATATGAGCATGAACCATTACCAAGGATCCTTATTCTTTTATTCTCTATGTATATACTGTTTGTTTGCAGGAACAATGCTTATTCTTTGCTTCCTCCCCTCCAAATTGGATAAAGGTTTTATTTCTTAGTACGGTATGCACTTGTCTCAGGATCTGATCAGCCTAAGATCAAGGAGGACGATCCAAGTCATGCATGAAAGGAGATAATCCTTGTTTGTTCCGCAAGCAATACTCTGGTCGACTTGACCCTTATATCCAGTCGTTTGTATTAACTTGCTATATTAAAATCCATGAAAGAAATACTCAGGTCATCTTGAATCATTATGTTAAGATGCTTGTATTCTCTTCCAACATTTTAAAGCTCAATGATGAAAATAGAGCACTATGGATCATCATTTCATCTCATCTGTTTATACATTGCATTCCGTTGCATATCACCCACCCATTCATTCATATGTAGGATTTACATGCAACAAATGACCAATAAAAGCTGGTCTTGGATACAATCACGACCGAGTACTCTGATACATTATCAATGCATCACGCAAAGTCTGACAAACCTTGCATTCCTCATAATCATATCATCCTCGCATTTAGTTGCATCTTGCATTAAATATTTAGTTGCCTCTTGCATGGAATGTTTAGTTATATCTTGCATTAAACATTCATGTCATTTTTTAACTTTGCATATCATTCATTTTGGACATTTAGTTTTCATCAAAATTATTTGCATCATTACATTAATCATAAATAATTAGATCCATTTATGGGATTAAATTGTCTTTGATTATATTAAGCCATTTACTATGCATTCCTTTAGTGTCCGTTATCCATTTTACTATCCTTTATCATTTATCATTGCATCCATTCATTCATAAGTAAACGATGCATTCATTCATCCATTTATTAAACATATCTTATTAGGCACATTTTAGGCGTCATTTCACATTACGTATCATTATCAGTTTTTAAATTGCATTAAGGTGCAGTTATTAAAAACATAAGCTATAGTATCATCATATCCTTATTACTTAAACATATTTAAAAACATTTAGAATCATAAAATCCATTTGTTTCCAAAAAACATTGGTTCACATCATATACCCATTTTACATATGCATTCATTTAAACACATTCTCATATAAACATGTGTATTTTACATTTTGTTTATCCATATTACATTCATCTAAACACATCTAGATGCATATTCACACATAAACATCATTCAAGCTATTGCATTAACATTATCTCATCATTACATCGCAATAGGAAACACCAAAAATCCTGTTCATACATCAAGCATAAGCATATATCATCATGGCATTACATACATAAAGCATTACATCAAAAATCAAAAACAAATCATTCATATACACCTGCATTCATATATCAGTATCCCACATCATAAATCATCATAAACACATGCATATAGGAAATATCTCATCAAATGCATACATGCACACACATCCATCTAAGCAATAAATCATCATCATGCATAAACATCCATACATGATCAAATGCATATCATCACAAATATGGGATCTCCTCATATATATCATCTCATATATCAGAGTACAATGAAGTCTACAAAATCGGCTACCAAGAGCCATCCAAGATACAGTCCATGAATAAACAATGATACAATATATGTATGCAAAAATGCTCTCTCAAATGCCGCTCTAGCCAAATGTTGTACCACCACCACCACCCCTACCTGCTCCACCACTGGTACCTGCACCACCTGATCCATCTCTCCGTGGAGGCCTCATCGAACCCCCACTCCCTCCTGCATCTCCTGATCTATCCCACCTCAAAGGACCCATCACTCCCCCACTGCTCTGCATCCTCTGTGATCGCTCTGATCTCGTCTGCCGCATCTGGGTATAACTGAGAGCTTGCTAACTGAGTGGCACCACCTGCTCATATAAACCTCACCAGTACTCTATCTCAGCCTATGCTCGCCCAAACTGCCTCATAACCTCCCCTGTAGGACCCTGTGCTCCTACTCCAGCTCAGACTCTCTCCTGCAGCTCTGCCAATCTCTCCACCGCAGTATCTCTCTCCCGCAGCACTACCGTCAGCCTTGACTCACGTGCAAATAGCTGCACATCCCTAGCTGCTACCTCCTCCTCTAATCTCTCTATCCGGGTTTGCAAATAACCTGTCATATGATCCCGCAGATCGCCAGTAGCTCCCTCTCCCGTGTCCATGGCTGCCCCACCTATATCACCCCCTCCAGTAGGTCCCTCTCCTGCACCACCCTCCCTTGCACCTGTATCCATCGGGATCTCTCTCTCCATCCCCCTCCCACTCAGCTGCACTCCTCCCTGCATCAACGGTCCCTGTGATATCTGAAGAGGTAATCCACCTCTCCCTCTCCGCTGCCTCGGCATCCCCAACCCACCTCCTCCTCCTCCACCACCTCCTCCTCCTCCATCCCCTCCTCCTCCATCTCCTCCTCCTCCTTGGCCTCCTGCTCGCCGTCCTCGTCCCCGTCCTCTCTCATCCTCAAAAGATGGGATCGGCTCTGCCAGGTTTGATATCCGTAGGATCGGGTGCGCCGCCCGATACTGTGTATACTCATCTATCACCCCTGCATCAATGACCCTCGGTCGTAGGTCCCATGGCCTCGCCTGCAGTGTCCGAAACTCTGCCAGTGCCTGATCATACGGTAGCACTGGACCCCATGCATACCGCTCCCGAATCACTCGTGCATACTCCCCTGATCCACTAGGCAGTCCCTGCTGCCGTCCGAACTGCCTCATCACTCGTCCCGGAACCTGTCTCTCTACATGATAAGAGGTCCTCCCAATGAGGAATCGGGTCATGAAGACATAAGGTAGTGCCTTCGCATCATCCTCCCATGGCTCACACTCCAAGTATAGCCGCCAGATCACTGCATCCACGTCATCCACTGCTCGCCGCCACCACTCTAACTTCCCCAAGTGGGGCTAACTCATCATGCCACTGTACATAAACATGTATGGCTGGTCCATGGCTCGGAATCTGAGACTCACTGGTCGAGTCACTGGTAGGTGCTCTCATGCCCAAACATGTAGCAGCGTCATGCCCACTGCTAGAGAACCCCCCCCTCGATATACTACCTTGTGGAGCTCCTGATACATGTGCGCTAACACGCACGACCCCCAGGAAAATCGGGTCCCCTCAGTCATCATCATCTCTATAACCTGTCCCCATCCCACTGCCAATCCATGTGACCGCCTGTCTGGACACAGAAGTCCTCCCACAATCCCTGACAACACTGCTGGAAGGGGCTCATATAGTGCCGCTATATCCTCCCATGTGATCGAGCCATCGTCAATGTATACATCATCATCAAATATCCTCTGACATGACACCATCCCCCAGGATCTATCGTATGTCACCAGCTCCCCCCGAATCGGAATCCGAAGGATACGCCACACGTCCTTCAAAGTCACCGTCATCTCTCCCTGGGCTAGATGAAACGTGCACGTCTCACTGTGCCATCGCTCTGCCAAGGCTATAATCAAGCCGTGATTCATCTGAATCACAGGCATGTGCATCACCTCGTACAACCCATTCACTGCTATACAATCAATCTCTATCTGCGTCAACCGGTCCCGCAACCCCTGTGTTGCAGGATGGCGCTCGCGTAACTGCAACACGCGCAGATCCTCCTGCACATAGACATTCATCAATCACCATCAGTTGTTTTGTTTTCAAACTTTCTTAAGTTTAAACCTAGACTATCATCAGATACTTTGATCAAGTATCTTCGGGTCTCAACAGCTAAGCAATCATGGCCACCTAGACTTCAACAGGCATTTATCCTAACAAATGACCTAAGTCTCATCGGGCTGCTATGGTTCAAAACAACTCCCACTTCACCTCGCCTTCCATCAATCATTGGCATCAGGAGATTTATTTTGTCCAACACTGGGGCATCTCTTTATCCTTAGCAAAAGCGCTATTTTATCTACAAAAGCGCTATTTTCTACAATAGCGCTACAACCCTGGCAAAAGCGCTCAAAAAGCTATACAAAAGCGCTATAAAAATAAAAGCGCTAAACCAGCTATACACTAGCGCTATTTAACATCAATAGCACTCAATTAACCCTACAATAGCGCTACTTAGTCCCAAGCGCTAAAACTTGTATACAATAGCGCTAATACATGGCAAAAGCGCTCAAACAAAAGTCCAATAGCGCCATTGCGGCACAATAGCGCTAGTTTATAGAGCAAAAGTGCCAAAACCAGGGTTTCAGCACTCTTGCTCCGACTTAACTTGGACTCAGCTAAAAACCTATCAAAAATGTCTGAAAAGTAAGTCTTCGAATTTGCGTACCGCTGGTCCGTAGTCGTCTGGCCGCTGGAATCGTTGGACTCGCTCGAATCTGTGCTCGGTGATCGGAATCAGCATAGTAGCTCCTCCTCGCTCCTCCAAATGTCACTGTCAGAGCTCTCGTTTTGAACTGGTCGCGGTCACAAATGACCTTATTTTCACCCATTTCACCCCATTTATACCCCCGCCGTCGCCGTAACTTCGCCCCGCTCATCGCCGTGGTCCCCGTGAACTTCCCGAGCCCCCCATTTCTCCATGTTTCCCCCGATTTCTTTTATTTTTCACCCGTATACCTCACTTCTTCTCTTCTATCACCCTGCCAATTTTCATTCTTTTTCGAAAGATCGCCCGATTTTTTGAAATTTTTCGGCCCATCTCTCGAGGGGGCATACCACCCATTAAATTTACATTTTATGGGGCATTTCTTCACATCAATTTTTCTTTCTTTGAAACAATGCGATAAACCGCACCGTCTCAAAGAGGGGCAAATGTAGTCACATATATCTGTCCAGCTTAATTAAATAAATATTCGCTATTTATTTGATTAAAAATCCACTAGTCATCAATTAATTAAATTAATATTTAATTAATTCATCTCCAAACATTCTTCTATTAATTAAATAAATTATTCAATTTATTTTAATTAATTCATTAAACCAAATTCAAATCAATTAAATAAATAAAATCTATTTATTTAATTAAAATCCCTTTTTCCTCTTTTAAATAAATTAAATAAAACATTTATTTAAATCATTATCCCCACCCCACTTGCATTTTCCTACAAATGCAACTTGCACACATTTATTGAAATAAATGAATTTTTATTTTAATAAAATCCTATTTTCCCTCACCCACCAAATCCACTTGCAAAATCTAATCCCCTTCCAGATTCTTCTAACCCCTTCCTAATTAGGCTAAACCATCTTCTAAACTTTGTCACATTCCTAAGCAAAATGGAGTCACTTCTCAAAGTCTAAAAGTCTTTGATAACCATTAAAGGCTTTCAACCTTCAACCACTTAATTCCTCAAAGTCTTTGATAACCATTGAAGGCTTCCAACTTTCAACCACTTAGTCCTCAAAGTCTCCAATAACCATTAATGGTTAATTTAACCCTCCCACATGGTTAAAACATTTGTTTTGACTCAACCTCTACCCAACCCAAGGGTCTCATCAAGCCTTTAATGCTTTGACCATGATTATCTCTTAATCATTTGCACAAAGGTTTATTCTTGGATTAATTCCTGATCCAGTGGGTAATCCTAATTTAGACTTGACTCTTAGCCTTTAGATAACCATGAGGTCTTCTCAGGCCTTTAATGCCTCCAACCTCTTCTTTCAACCCAACCCTATGTTGACACTTGTCACCATTTTATTGGTACCAATTGTGCACATGGATCCCCAACTTTCAAGCTTGACCCTTGATTAAACCCTTCAATCCTGACCATCCATCGCTCCATTTTTCCTATAAATAGAGCCCATTCCTTCATAATCCAGATCCTGAAAAACTTGTATGCATCTAAGCTATAGACATTTTAGAGAGCATTTTTAGCATAAGCAATCTAACATCTCATTTTGGTTAAAATCAATCATTTTAGCATCAATAGCATAGTATTAGCTTTTTATTTCACATTTTAGAGCTATACTACAATCTCAATCCTCCATAAGCATCCATAGTGCAAAAACCTGCTGAGAGCTACACTATTTTGGAATTTGGAGAGGAGAGGAACAAGGGAGAAAGGAGCTAATATCATGCTAAGAGACAGTTGGAGATGTCTCATTATCTTTACTTCTTTAGTTAGATACATTAGCATGTTTTTAGTGTCTCTCTTGGTATGTCTTTCATAGTTTAGTTTTAGATTGACTAACACTAATGTTTTGTGTGTTTTGTGTTATTTGATCATAGACTAACCTTGTGCCATTTAGGAGGGCATCACAAATTTTTAATTTTATCGATCTCCAATTGATCAAAAAGATCTAATATCCTCCCTCTCTGCATTTGAGCTCTATTTTTATTTCATCCAAGTGGAATTCATTTGATCTGTATGTTCCACATCCTCAACATCCTTCTATTTCATCAAGTCAACCTTGGTCAGCAGCCCACATGGACCATTCAAAAATTGCCATCTCATTCTGCACCCGCAAGACATTGGATTCGGTCTAGCAAGATTGTGAGAGCATTTCACTCAAACAATGAATCTATCACAATAAAATGGAACTCTATCTCTATAGTTTTCCAAGGTCTGCAAGGGCCAATTTGTGTCATGGTGAAGTGTCATGTTACGTCGTACTCCAAACAAGTGTTGGTAAGACATACCATGATTCACACTGAAGAGAACATATTTCTCCTCATTACCCCTCATCATCTTAAAAAATGGACAGCCAAGATCATCATGTAGTAGCGCAATTAGATAAACTTGCACAAGGAGATTAATGTTGCAACACTACCACAGGCCCCACATAAATGGGCCGCATCTTTGACTAAAGATCAATGGCTACCATAGTCGCATGATTAAAATAAGGAGCTAGTTAAGGCTAACTCTGCTATTGCACCTTTCTACTTGGCAATCGGGTCCCACAAGAATATGACACCACCAACATGGACCATTCAACTGTGACCAACAAGACTTCAACAAACACACAGGTGAGGTGGAGACCACGCGAACCATTCAACCGCACAACACAACACCATATCAGAGGATCGAATAGGAAACAAAAAACAACACAATCGGAATGGGTGCTACTTCCGGTTTGACCCAGAAATGTGATAGTCAACTTGAGAGAACAAATCCACAGCAGCAACATAGCCATGAGGTCCCACACAACACATTACTACCAAGTGAACCAATTAGAGATAGCCAACGGGACATCTGCAGACGTTCAAACAATTGTGGGCCTAAGTATTGGAGATTAAAGGTCGGCCAAGAATCAAAACCAAGAACAACTTTCGCTTTTCCAGTTAGATGCGATAGGTCGATAAGAGGCTTTTCACCGTGGGGTCTCACCATATCGGTATAACACAAAGAGGTCGATAATAGGTGAAAACTCTTTCATAAAAAAACCAAGTCATGCATAAAACAAACAACATCGACAAGACTTCAAAGGGTCGTCTGAGCATAAAATGAGTCTTGCCAAAAGGCAAACTCACATCCAAATACACCATGTTGCCCAAATAGAAAGTTTATCACACCGAATAGAAACCATGTCGGCCATACTAGAATGAAGTCATCTTGAAATAGGAAGGATGTCGACATAACATACAAGGGCTAATGAAAGGCAAAATCGGTTATGATGGTAATCAACGTCTCATCAAAAACTGCAGAACCAAGGGATTTTTGACAAGTTTCAATCCTGCAAGTTGCACACATCAATGGTGATGGATTAGACACACTGTGGGATACCTATAGAACATGAAACCACCTTGTGTACACTGCAACAGATGAAATCACTTCTTTGTGCCTACTAGTTCCTCTGCGACTTGCACCACATATCTTTTGCAACACAACACATGCGATAGCCTGAGTGTTATGTGCTTAACCTATCTGCAACTGTTCTCTTGTTGACATCAATGGTGATCTAATGCCAATAGGAAGTATGCTATGGGATATATGGGTGGAGCATATGATACTAGTGGCAATGTGAGTGGAAATATGTGAATATAATAGTATAATGAATAAAAGCACTAGATATAGGCACGATGGAGACAATGTACCCTTATAATATTTTATAAATGATATTTACTAGAAAATGAGGAGATTTGGCTTGAGTAAATGTGTGAATTAGTACTTTCTTAGTAAGTGAGAGACCTTTCTTAGTGGAGTGTGCCTTATGATCTTAGTCATGTTGACTCTCTAAGTGGTTCTCAAAATGAGCTTTAAATTTTTTTTAGTGTTGTTAGAATTGGTAATAGTATTAGGGTTTAAACAAGCATTCATTCTTAAAGGAAGATTAGGATATCAAGTGGCATGTTGACTAAAAACTAAAATAGGGAAATACACATATGTGGCCAAGGCATAATGCGTTAATTTTCATTTTTTAAATTAGAAAAAGTAGTGATGTATCATATTTGAAAATAAAATCCTAAGTATTTGAGGGTGGGTAGAGTGGGCAAAACTAAATATCACACAATAAGGTACAAATCCTTAAAAGGAAGGCATATGAATTAATGAATAAGAACACAAACCTTAATTAAATTTTAAAATAATATAGCAATTATAAAGTATAGGTTTGAAACCCTAAAAATAAATGAAGGTATAAACCTAAAGAAAATATCTTGGGGTGGTGTAAGATTAGACAGGTTCACCAGAAAATATAAAAGGTAAATGTAACATTGGTTAATTAACCTAAATTAATTAAGTACATGCAACAAACTAAACACATTGTAGCCTATGTAAATCATAGTTGGGTATGTGATTGCATAAATATGTAATAAATATTAATTTAAGAAATTAAATTCAAAAGAATGATGTGCATGTCTCTTGATCTAAGGAGAGAATATGAGCATTATAACTTACAGAATTAACTTGTCATAGTACGTGAAATGAATATCCTCGAAGTATTGAATTTCTTGGATTCTATGGGGATTTGGGATTTGACCTAGATTTCCTAATGTAGAATCTTGAGGTATGGATTAAACATACATGGAAATGTGGTCTAAAATCGAGGTGAATTTATAGGAAATGAATATCCTCGAAGTATTGAGTTTCTTGGACTCTATGGGGATTTGGGATTTGACATAGATTTCCTAATGTAGAATCTTGAGCTATGGATTACATACATGGAAATGTGGGGTAAAAATGAGGTGAATTTATAGGTTCATAAGTACATAAGATAGGGATACAATCAAGTATATACAAATATGTATTGAAAAAAATATAGACTATAGTATTTTTGTTCAAATTTTTTAATTATTTTTAATGAATAGTTAAACTACTAAAAGAGTAAAATTGATTGAATGCAATAGTAAGCTAAGAACTAAATATAAGATATTGATCTTGTAGTGGAACATTTCCTTCAAGCATCATATTAGAAAGAAATCTTTTTAGTCTATTGTATACGAAAAAAATTTAAAAGATAAAAATGATTTTTTATCTCACTCAAACTATTTTCAAAACCAAGCTTTGAAAATCAATAGAAAATGAAAATAGATCTAAAAAAAGTGAGGAATCAAAGAGTAAGAACATGATAGAATATAATAAAACACAAAAATTTCTTCTTTATTTTTCTTCTCAAATGTTATTTATTAATCTTATCTTTGAGCTACACATTGGCTAGATTATCATTATGATCATTTCACAAAATATATTTCTAATGAAGAACATATTTTTATCACAAGACATAACCTTATATGAAATGGACGACCTCATATTTCTAATAAAGAACATATTTTTACCGAAAGACGTTACCTTATATGAAATGGACAACCTCGTAATAAAAGAACATATTTTTACTGAAAGACGTTACCTTATATGAAATGGACAACCTCGTATTTAAAATCGACGGTTCATAACGTGTAAAACACATGCAAAACGATTGTGTCACCGTTTTATACTTTTCGCTTTCCCATCTATCGGCTTCCCTGTAATATTTTTCTTCAACTCTGCCCATATCTATCACATGTTCGTAAAATCAATTTATGGCACAAGTTCTCTAAACAAAAAAATGGGGCTCGCTAGCAAAAATATTGGAATCCGTGCTAATTCAGGAATCGTGTTAATTCATCCACAACACAAAAAATTTAAAATTTTATATTAAGTACTGTTATATTATATTAAAAGGCACGATTATTTAGTATACACAATATATGTTTTAAATAGCTTTCAACATAAATAATATTATATTAAAAGGCCCTCTAACCCCATGTCCCCATGCGGCTGTTTATAAGCATTTTCTGCTTAAATTTAAGCAATTGGAGTGTTCCCATGTAAAATTATAATGAAGGGAAAAGGATAAATTGGAATCTTTCCCTATTTTAGTGGAGTAGCAGTTGCTTCACTAAAAGTGGGAAAAATAGTTTGGTGTCTTCAAAATAAAAGCCTCTTAAATATCTAATACTTATCACAAATAAAAATTGCATAGTCGATAGAGTTGTGGGGCTTGGAGCTCTTCAATCACATGGGTGGTGGGCTCTCTATATAAGAGGAGAAAAATTTAAAACTTAAATATAAATTTTTGGATTAGATATCATATAATCAATTCATATCACCTCATTACTAGCTCCTTTCGAGCACCAAACTAGAAATAACAATTGGAAGACCAAGGTTCACAACTTAGAAATCCACTTTAGGAAGACCAAGAGTCAAAACTTAGAATTCTACACAAAGGTGTCCCTTATGGGAGTTGAACTTGGGTCTCCACATTGAGAACTCAATGCTTTAACCAACTAAGCTCAACCCCTTGGACTCTTAAATATAAATTATTGAAGCAAACAAGTATGCTTTTATCTTTAATTCTTAAATAATTAAGAGTTTTGAAGAAAACAAATATTTTTTTGAGGGATACACATATAAGTGAGATTTGGCTTAATCTCGAGCGCAAAATGGATATTTGCTTTATTACTTTATATATAATGAAAAACATGGATCGAATTAAAATATTTATATTGGCAAGCCATTTTAGCAGTACGATTGCACGATACAATTATTTCGCTTTTTGTTTTTGTTCTAGAATACATTAAAATGTGTATTTTTATTTTTTTTAAATGAATTTAATAGTTATGCTAACCAAAAGATAAAGAGATAAGTTCTTTTTAATGAAAGTATTATATATTAATTGTAGATTATAAATAAATTATTCAAATTTTTAATTTGGTGCATTGATTGGCTAAATTAATTAAAACATTAAATTAAATTGATGCAATAGTATCTTTTCATGGTAGCAACTAAAAAAATATATTATTTTAAAAACCAACTAAAACTATAAATCAAAACTATTAAGAAGTGAGTATAAATAAAGATAAAATGAAGAACTAAAACTAATAACGTTATTTTTAATAATAAATTATTGAATTAACATTTTAAAAGTTTTGCAACCTTTTTAATGATATTTCATATGTTAAAAAAAGGATTGACTCTAGTTTGATGCACAAGATAGTCAAGGATCACTTTTCACATACATCAATTTCTTAATGAACTTTTCCTTCTACAAAATGGCATCTTTAACTGGAAAATTCTTTCATTGAATGAGATAGTTCATGAGTATATTCTAATCCTCAACTTGTTTGTGTGTGTATGAAGAATTTAAACTCTAGATTTGATATGAATATTCCTTTTTCATCTATCTTTGGTAATATTTTTTGTATAGGGATATTATGCGCATTACTTCAATCAAATAAGAAACACAAAAAAATGGATATATATTCAGTTCTTGAGGAAACTTAAGCTTGTAGAAAATGTTGTATCTTTTGCATGATTTGGCATGGACCATAATATTTTATGGACAACTTGTTATTCTTTGTTTGTTTCTTTAGGGAAATTTTCTTATAAGGTTGAAATCAATTTGGAAAATCTAATCCCCAATCTTAAAACTCACTTCACTATGATTCTAGTTAACCATTTTAATTAGTTTCACACCTCCTTTTATTGCTTATTTTATTATTATAGAATCATTTCTTGTATTTTTTTTCACTCACGGATTATTTTATGAAAGCGAAGGCAATATAAAAAATTGCAAAAAGTATGACCAAGATGACATGTAATGAACATGATTCCTTTATTAAAAGTGGTGTGGTGTGGGCTATCATACATGGTGCCTTTGATAGGTACAACGAAAAGATATCTCCTTAGTGATTTATGGGTATCTCTAGACCAAACAATTCTTAATGAGTATATGAACTCTAATGTGAACCCCACCTCTCATTTTCCTTCCTTTAGTGTCATTTTAGCATCTCCTTACACTTGTATTCCTCTCCCCAATTATCTCATTAATTACATATATTCTTCTTTACTCACTAATATCTTACTCATTTTTTTTTACTATGTCTTTTCATCTTTTAGTATTACTTTCACACCTTCTTTATCCCTTATTTTATTGTTACTATTTCAATTATTCTATCTTTTTTATCACTCACATTCCTTTCTGAAAGTGAAGGAAAAAATAAAAATTATTGCCAAAATCACATACAATGAAAATTCTATATCCATAAAAAGTGGTGCAAGGTGGGCTATCAAACATGGTGTCCTTGTCAAGTGTAGAGAAAGGATATCTACTCATTGAGTTACAGTTATCTCTAGACCTAACAATTAGACCAAACAAGTATTAATGAGAACATTTTATTAGTTATAGTGCAAATCTCACTCCTCATTTTCCTTCTTTTAGGGTCATTATGAACTCTCCTTTCATTTGTGTTCCTCTTCCCACTTATTAGTTAGGTATATTCTTCTTTTTTCCACTAGTATCTTTTTATTAGTTCTTGTCAAATGCAAGATACTTATGCATCCATTGCATTCAATTTTTCTATTAGCTTGACCAATAATATCACAAAATTAACTTTTTTGAATAAAACTTCTATTGTTTTTTATTTATTTTTATTTTACATGATTATAGAAATCTTTGTTTTATTTACCTCTATTAGTTCATATTGCAAACAATGGGTGTAAAATTCAAGTTTTTCTTTTTTCATATTACATATTTCAATTCATGATGTCAAATCATTATATATCATACTGTTTGTTTCGTGCATAATTATCTAGTGTGAAGTGTACCTATGTGTAGGGGTTTTAATATTTTTGTACATGTTATTGAAATCTATGAGCATAATATTTAATATATCTTTTCAAATCTTTTTGTTCTTAATTTTCTAAGATGTTTCGATAAACTTGAATTCAAAGAATTAATTGCCTAATAAAAAAGAAGATATTTGCCCTTCAAAAGAAAAGTGAATTTTAATCACATGTCCGTTGTTTATTCAAGCTCCTTGTATTGAATTGAAACCAACAAAACAAAACCTTTTTAAAATGGTTAGGTGAAATTAAATGCCAAAAATCGTGGAGTGGAAAGAGACTTTTAAATTGTTTTATGAAAAATATTAATTTGGGGTAATTAGCCTTTGGTAATGGTGTTATAGTTTTATACTTAAAATAGATTTAATCAAATCTACATTGTTCTAAAGTATCCAAGTAACAATGTAATTATATTGAGAGAGATATTGTATTAAATATATGAAATTAAAATTAGAAAGTAGATACATATCGATTAATAAAGTACAAAAAAAATTTAAATCTTACTTTATTTATTATTAGTCTTTTTTTGAAAGTCATAAATCATTACATTCATGTATAAATATATTTTATGAAATAATAAAGTAAGAGAGTAATGTTAATGAAATAAAAAATAAGAAAGTTAACAAGTCAATTCTCATTCCTATACAAATGTCTTATTTGATTAACATAATTGCAATGTGTAAAACTATCTTTTGTGCTAATGTTCTTGCAAATTGTATTAGATATTACGTATTGAAATGTTTTTTTTTGTGAATTATACAGTTTTAAATCTAAATATTATATTTGTGATATGAATTTTATATATCTGTGTGTACATACTTACATGTGTGTGTGTATACATATGTATATGTGTATGTACACACACACACACACACACACACACACACACACACACACATGTATATACACACACATACATATACATATATGTATGTGTGTGCGTGTGTGTGTGTGTGTGTGTGTGTGTGTGCGCATGCACATGCACGCACACACACACACAAACACACACAATGTTGTTTAATAAATATATTTGGTGTTAGTGATATTTCTAGCGACGATTTTATTATTTATTTTGATTAGCTTTGTTTCTTTCTCTAGATTTTTTTCTTGATTATCTACACAAGAATCCAATTTAATTGTACATGGTCAAAATTATTAATTTTGGTTTTAGTGTATTTTACTATTGTTATATAAATTTACAAAAGAATCAAATTTAATATAATAGAACACTTTTTCTTTGTTATTATTAAATATTTATTTGTTCATCTTTAGCTCTTCTTATGCAAATATGTACAATGCCACAATATATTTCAAATTATTTTAATACTAATATTTTTTCTAGATTTTTGCACATAAGTAAATGGGTTTTCTATCACAACACATCATACCAAATGTTTTTTTTGTTTTCTACTCTAAACTAACCACACCATTGACAGGAACTTGATGCATTGCATCTCTTGTTTTTTAGTGTATTGTTTCATCTTTTCGTAATAGTTTCACACCTTCATTTATCCCTTATTTTATTGTTATAGTTCATTTATTGTATCTTTTTCTTACTCACTCTATAGAGGTTCTCATGTTCCCACCACTACCACTCCTACCACTATCTTTTTGCACTACTAGAAGAGATTGATTTATGTGGATAATATGTCTAGTAGCAAATGAATGTCCAAACAAACCAAACTTGACTACTTTTTTTAAGATTCTCATATATTCTTCACCAATTTTTGGGTATCATGTTCTAAAATGTATAATGACAATGGAGATCCTTACACGTAATAGTAATATTTTTGCATTTCTTTTAATTTATAAATAAGTTATTTGTTGAATTTTTTTCACTTACATTAAGGGGTTATACTATATACTAGTTTTATTCTCACTCATACAAATTCATCCCTTTCTTTTTTATGTTAGCAAAGGTCTTTCTTAGCCAATTTTATCCATATATGGGTTTGAAAATTATATTATCTACTTAAGTGTGCGAAAGGTTTCAATAATATAATTAAATATTATGTGATTATATTTTAGTCGTCATGTGTCAAAATAAAATATAAATTTCTTAATCATGAGTTTCAAAGTATTTTTATTAATAGCTAGATGTCACCTATTAAAGATAATGTGTTCTTGAATACTTTTGGTTCATTGATATTGCAATTGTGTGCTCATGATAAGAATTAATAGAAAAACATTAGCCTTTTAGAACTTCAATGCTAGTTGATCTATCACAATTCATGATCTCTTGTCTTGAAATAATATGATATTTGTGAGATGCTCACATATCACGCTCAGTAGCTGAGATATGCATTATTGTTATTACCACATCCTTTTATGAAGTGAGATTTGAAGGTTGTTGTCTAAAGGGGTTAAGAATGACAAATCTTTAGTTTCTACATGGTTTGTGTATCTACAGAAAAAAGGATTGACATCCTAATTTATGACAAACTACTATATATAGGTGCTTAGTGATAATAAAAAAATGAGTACTTTATGTGTTGGGTATGGTTTATTTCAAGATCCTTTGTATCATCATTTTTTCATAGTTATCTCAAAGAAAAATCTTAGGGCACACATCTGGGTATGGTTTATTTCAAGATCCTTTGTATCATCATTTTTTCATAGTTATCTCAAAGAAAAATCTTAGGGCACACATCCCTGAGCTTGACAAAATCTAAAGAAATAGAATAAACTACCCATCCTTATAAAACGACCAATTTTTTCTCTCCCATATCAAAATAAGTTTATTTGTCTTAATCTTGAGACCTCTTGCTCGTATGTATACTTTATCTTTATCCATCTATAAACCTACAACTCTAAGAGCCAACATGTTCATGCATGTAGTACATAATGGGAGTGTTTGCATTGAATTATAATGCTAAAATTATCATGTACCTTATCAATTTTAATTTATTATTTTTGGGCCCATTTTTATGGTCCATGACTTAATATAATTATATATTGAAAAGTGGTATATTGTTGTTTTGATTTTGGTTCCCCCTCTTATCATTATACTTCTATATTTACTCCAACATTAACTTATTCACATGAATTTAATCTTGTACCTTCTATATTGACACAAATTTATGTATGTTTAAGTAGAGTGCTTTTGAATTCAATAATATGTATTTTTGCATTGGTGTATTAGATCACACTCTAATGCAGTCATGATGAGGGGATCTTATTAGACAACCCAAACATGTAGCCATGTCAAGAAATTTATAAACAAAAATAATTAAATTCAAAATATTTATTCACGCACTTCATTAAATTTCTCAAGAATACTATAAAATTTAAACCGATTATCTTCAGATTTTGTGGGCAAACTATGTTGTTTAATTTCTTCCGTCAAATTGAATAATGGAAAAAAGGATATGTTTTATTTGATCAGTCAATTTTTATATCCACATGCTCATGAGCACTCTTATAAGAACTATTGTAGTCGCTATATTTGGCCAAGTAGTATAGACCAAAAAATTATGGTGCTTTCGAATTTCAACACAATACAAAATGTTTTACTTTTTTAAGGTTAACAAAATATGTGTTTAACTTGTGCTTAGCACTAGAGGCATCCCTTTAGGGATAACCAACCAGATTAGGGTTAGAAAGAAGTTCGGTGAAGTCTGTAATTTTTATAGAGACACAGTTCAAAATGTTTTAATTTTATATATTGGACTATGGAACATTTTATAAATTTAATTTGAATGGAATAAAAAATTAATATTATTAGGTTTAATAATTAATTTTATAAAATAGATATTATGTTTTGGTAACATTTTATAAAAGTTTATATAACCATCATAATTTTATCACATATTGCGGGTATGGTCTTGCTCATGGGTGTTGTCTTGTTCGTGAGTGCGATCTAGGTTGTGTATGTTTTTTGGATCATGTGTCTCTTCTTCTATTTGTTGTTCTTGATAGGGATAATTTCTTGACCTTGTTCTTGAACTTCTCTCATCTATATTCCTTAAGTTTTTTGTATCAAAATCTTCAGGAATGTTGACAACTTTTCTAGTTAGCATGAGTATATATTTTTCTTTGTCTGTTTGATAAGTCTTTCCATGAGTTTTTGGAATGCTGCATTTTCTTGACATTCTTGGAGAAGTTCTTCGGTGATCTATGTTTCTCCCATATTGGCATACTCATCAAAAGGATTGGATAATCTACGACCCATACTCGATTCTGGTTGTGATTCCTTTTTTTGTTTCTTTGAGATTGAGTGACAACGGACATTTAATATATTTTTACTGTGAGGAATTCTTCTTCTTCTATTGGAATTCTTGGTGGTGTTGGCGGCTCAGGTCGAGCTTTGTTATATGTGATAAGGAACTTTGGGAACAAAGCTGGGTTAATCCTTCCTCCATTATTTAGGCGTTGGTTGAATGTCACTTTCTGAATGTAAGCCCTACTTCTCAAAGGTTCCTTGCCAAACTCATTTGTTTTCCCTTGGATATACAATCGCATATGATGCAAGAATGCACGATGTGATGCAAAGAGTTGACGATTTATATAGAGAAATTTATTCCTTTTAGCAAGTGCCTTAGAACTAGGTTATCTCTTCTTCAACTTAGTTTTGTGATGAAGACTTGTTCTTCTCAAAATATGAGGAGTGGTCATACACGAATGATCAAAGGTTGATGTTGATGTTGATGTTGGATACTTCGTTTGAAAACTCAAGTTTACTTTATCAAGTAGAGGTTTAGTTAGATTCGCCTTCACAACAAAGTGTGTCAAATGATATGGATAAAGTCTCTCGATATGGAAACTTGATTTGACAACTTAAGAATTAAACTAGGTATTTGTTTTGATAGGATCCACTAGATGGTGAAACTTTGATCACTGTTCTTGATACTCCCTAATTTTGTTGGATGAAGTCTGGTCTCAAGCTATTTTAATGATTTGAAAACTCGTTCTAAGATTGCCTTGTTCAATTTGGAAATTTTCTCACTGATGATCGGATTTGAAGTTTTGTTGTTGAGTTTACTAAAGGACTTGAAAGGGTACTTGAAGTTGTTAATAAAATTTTCCCAAAGTGCAGGATTTGCTCTCTGTTTTTTCCCAATATTGATCATGCGCTAAGACAGAGACCAGATACGCTAAAGATAGTTCTCGAAGCACTATAGAATGTTCCCTATGCGCTATGTTGCCTTTCCTACGCGTTATTTCAGACTGCTTGAAAATGATGTGTTGGATGGGTTATGCGTTATTATGTCCTGATTACGCACTAATGTTTGATATGAAAGTGCTATAGGATGTCTTGAATGCACTAGGCTGATGCTTGAATGTGCTATAATGACGTTTATAAGCGCTACCAAAAATTTCACTAGTATGATACTGATTATATGCTAAGTTGAGTGATGAAAGCGCTATGTTTTGGTGCAAATGCGGTATTGGATGCTGCTGATGCGCTAGGATGTTGCTCCTATGCTCTAATTGTCCTGATTTCTTTGTTTGATGTTTCTGTTATGATGCTGGAAAATAACTTTTATGACTTGATGGATACTTTGTTTTGGATACTAAAGCTTACTAAGTCAAATAGAGGGTTTGTTCGATAAGCCCCTATGACAAAGCACATCAAATGATATGGATAAAGTCTCTCGATATGGAAACTTGATTTGACTAACTTGAATACCTAGCTAGGTATTGTTGTCGTTGAGATAGTTGGATGATAAAATCTTGATCACTTGGTTTGATACTCCCCTAATCTTGTTGGATGAAAGTATTTCCTAAAGATAGTTGAAATATTGATAACCACTTCAAAGATGCTTTGATGGTATAACGCCATAAAACGGTTAGTCCAGGGGTTAGTCAAATCAACATAAAACTAAACCATTAAAAAGCATTATCAAGAAAGATTAAGCATAGAAGCATATTAGAGATAAAAACGAATAAACATTAAGACTTGACTCATGATGCTCCCTACACAATTAGCTCTCCCTTGTTCCTCTCCTCTCCAAGTTCCCAAATGAGTGTAGCTCTCAGTAGCTTTTTGCACTATTTTTGGATGTCTTATGGAGATTCAAGAGTATGAAGTAAATGCTCATGAAAATGCAAACATGAACAAGCTAAGAAATGAGATATTATGTAACTAACTAAGATTAATTTTAGACCAAAGTGAATTATGCTAAATACTCTCTAGATTTTACTATAAGCTAGATGCATGCAAGTTTTCAGGATCTGGATTATGAAGAAATGGGCTCTATTTATAGGAAAAATGGAGCAATGGATGGTTGAGATTGAGTAATCTCAACAAGGGTCAGGATTGAATGATATTCAATCCATGTGAGGGCTTTCAACCCAATCCCAGGATGACAAGTGTCAACATGAGATGGGTTGAGAGGAGAGGGAAGAAGCATTAAATGCTTGACATGACCTGAGGGTTAACTTGGGAGGTAGGGTTAAGGTTGGGTTAGAGTTATCCATTGGAGAAAGCTTTTATCCAAGGGGTAAACTCTTGTGCAAGGGTTAAAGGGATAACCATAGTCAAAGCAATAAATGTTTGAGGAGATACATGGGTTACATGAGGGTTAAGTTAGGGGTCAAAGTCCTTAACCATGGGTGCAAGTGGAATTAACCATTAATGGTCATGTAAGAGCCATAAGTGGTTTGGAAGACTTTAGAGGTTAATTTGTTGAACACACAAAGCATTAATTGCTTTTCAAAGACTTTGGAGTCTTTGAGAAGTGACTCCAATTTGCTTAGGAATGTGACAATATTTAGGGGATGGATTAGGTTAATTAGGCAGGGTTTAGAAGAATCTAGAAGGGGGTTAGGTTTGCAAGTGGATTTGGTGGGTGAGGGAAAATAGGATTTTAATTAAAATAGAATTAGTTTATTTCAACTTGTGGTTGCAACTTGCATTTGTAGGAAAATGTAAGTGGGGGGAAATTATGTTTTTAAATAAATGTTTTATTTAATTTATTTAAAAGAGGAAAGGGGATTAAATTGAATAAATATGATTTATTCATCTAATTGAGTGTGAATTTGGTTTAATGAATGAATTAAAATAAATTAAATAATTTATTTAATTAATAGGAGAATGTTTGAAGATGAATTAATTAAATGTTAATTTAATTAACTGATGGCTAGTGCGTTTTTAATCAAATAAATAGCAAATATTCATTTAATTAAAATGGATAGATTTATGTGACTACATTTGCCCCTCTTTGAGACGGTGTGGTTTATTGCATCGTTTCAAAGAAAGAAAAACAGGTGTGAAGAAATGCCCCATAAAATGTTTATTTAATGGGTGGTATGCCCCCTCGAGAGATGGGCCGAATTTTTTTGAAAAATAGGGAGATCTCTCAAAAAAGAGTGAAAAGTGGAGGGGAGGTAGAATAGAAGAAATTAGAACTAATGATGAAAGAATGGGAGAAAATGGAGTGAATACGAAGAAACAACAAGCCAGCGAGTACCTTGAGGTCATGCAAGAGATACAGAGCAGATGTAGTGTGTGGTTTGGATTGATGCTATACAATTGATCAAAATTGGTTGGACAATCTGGTGCAATCGATTTAATTACCCCGGTCAAGTCAAAGCTTGACAGTTGATGTCAGTTGGTTGCTTGGATAGGATAAAGTCTGAGTAAGTGAATCAAAGTGACCTGATGTGACTTAGACAATTAATGTAATTACCTAATGAAGTCAAGGTATATGAAGCAAAATACTCGTTGAGACGTAGACAATTAATGTAATTGTCCGTTAGATTGTGTTTGATTGGTTGATCAATTGATAGTGTGTGTATGATGGATGGTTGTGATGAATCATCGCAGCCCTGTTGAGACTAGGTCATTATGATAAATGCCTAATGTAGTCTAGGATTACCATGATTGATTACCTGTTGAGACCCGAAGATACTTGATCAGAGTATCTGTTGATAGTCTAGGTGTGTGTGATTCGATGTACCTATGTAGACAGAGTAACTAGCTTGATTGTGTGGATGACTAAGGATGGGAAGAGCAACCCCTCCTATTAGAGATGGATGATGATGAACGTAGCTTGATTGAGTTGATGCGAAATGATGAAGGGATTATGATGATGTTGATGATCAAGATAGGGAGGGTGAGGGGGGATTCAAAGTTAGATAGAAGATATGGAGGACCTAGGACTGAATCCTATGGAAGAAGATGAGAAAAAATAGAGTATGCATCCATTGTCATGACTATGTATGAATGATATGCAACTATTTATGAATGTATGGATGGATGGAATGCAATAGAATGCAATATATACAGATGAGATGGAATGACGATCCATAGTGTTTTATTTTTCATCATTGAGCTTTAAAATGTTGTAAGAAAATACAAGCAACCTGACATAATAATTCAAGATGACCAGAGTATTTCTTACATGGATTTGATACAGCAAGTTAATACAAACAACTTGATATAATGGGTCAAGTTGACCTGAGTATTGCTTGTGGAACAGACAAGGATCACTTCGTTCATGCATGACTTGGATCGTCCTCCTTGATCTTAGGCTGATCATATCCTGAGACAAGTTCACACCTTAATAAGAGACAAAAACCTTTATCCAAATTGGATGAGGAGGAACCAAAGAAGGAGCATTGTTCTTGTAAGCAGGCAGTATATACATAAAGAATATGGATCCTTGGTAATGGTTCATGCTCATATGGTAGAGGTATACGCTATAGTTAGCAAGCCGTAGTGATCTATGACTGCATTTTGCATAAGATCATGTAGCTTAGTGAACTTCCCAAGTAGACACCATTAGTACATGCCCCAAAACTTCATCGGAATGGTGTGCCGAAGATACACAAACAATGTTGTAAGATCCTGATACATATAAACGAATGAATTACTCATAAATCAACCAAGTATTTGATAGCTTAACACATAATTTTCTTGTCAAAGAAAATGTCATCTTATCTTTGTTTTGGTAAGGAAGGATGCATCCTTGTTGAAGACAGTTTGATTGTTGATGTTGATTGTTTGGTCGATTTTGAGAAGTGATCATCGTGCGAGTATTTTGCAATGCTTGTTTGGTATCCGCTTTGAAGAATATATGTATAGGATGTTGCCATGTTTTTGATTGATTTTTTTATGTTTTATCATGTTTTTGGATTTTGTGATTGTTTTGAATGTTTTTGGTATTTTGAGAGACAGTTTTGAATGTTTTTGGATTTTGTGAGATAGTTTTGAATGTTTTTGGATTTTGTGAGATAGTTTTGAATGTTTTTGAATTTTGTGAGATAGTTTTGAATGTTTTTGGATTTTGTGAGATAGTTTTGAATGAAGGACCAATGAATTACAAGTAATGCAGAATCCACTTCCATCAAATAGGTTAAGGGTATTGCCCCCAGTTTTAGGCATGACTTTGAAAAAGCAGGATGCAAGACGCATGGAGTACTATCTCATGATTCCAGATCAATAATAAGCCATGGTTTGGGTGGATGGATGTGTGTATGTAATGAATGTGATCGCAACAAGCCTGAAAGACAATGGAGCAATAGATTTCACGAGTGGCGCTTCTTTGCCATTTTTTCACCATCGCTTTTACCCAAGGTGCCACTGGAGTGGTTGTTCACCGTTTGGATGCATGATTTTTCTTTACTATTTTGATGTTTTTGTATTTTCTTCAGGATATTTTGCTGGATGTTTTTGGTATTTTACCAGTATATATGGGAGCCTGATACTCTGTGCAGCTTATGTATAAAACCGTTTGAGGTGCATGCTATTGATCGGATCTGCTAGTGGTTCTCCTTCTGAAGTAGCCAACTGATATGCCTCGGACCCAAATATAGTAGTGACAACATATGGACCCAGCCAATTTGATTCAAACTTTCCTTGATGTTCTCGGTTGGGTTGGTTACGAGGATTTTCTCGAAGAACAAGATCACCTACCTCGAATGTACGAGGTCTAACTCGATGATTATAGCTTCTGCTCATGCGCTGCTAGTAGGCCTTGCGGTGATTGTATGCAGCTTGTCGTTTCTCATCAAGTATCTCTAAGTCTTGGAGACGGGATACTTTGTATGCTTCATCATCGATGAGATTGTGCAAGGAAACCCGTAGTGATGGGATCTCGACCTCAATAGGTAAAATAGCTTTTGCACCATAGACCAATGAATAGGGAGTTGCGCCTGTAGGGGTTCGAATGCTAGTTCAATATGCCCATACTACTGGATTCAATTGAATGTGCCAATCACGACCGGTATCATTGACTGTCTTCTTGAGGATTCTCAATATGTTTTTATTCGATGCTTCAGCCTGACCATTGCCTTGTGAGTAATAGGAGGTGGAAAAGCGGTGTTGGACGTGAAACTTCTCACAGAGTTCACGGACATACTGATTCTTGAAAGGAAGACCGTTATCTGTGATGATAGACATGGGTACACCATACCGGCAGATGATGTAATTGAGGATGAATGAGGTGATCTGCTTGCTGGTAACTTGGGTAAGTGGAACAACTTCGATCCACTTTGTGAAATAATTGGTGGCGGTAATAATGAATTTGTGGCCGTTGGATGAAGATGGATGGATTTTACCCACAAGGTCAAGGCCCCATTGACAAAAAGGCTATGGTGTCGTGATTGGTTGCAATTCTTGTGCTGGTGCATGTATCAGGTCTCCATGAACTTGGCATTTCTTGCACTTTCTGACAAAGTAGTAGGAGTCTTTTTCCATGGATGGCCAATAGTATCTAGTGCGCAAGAGTTTCTTGGCTAGTGATAGACCGCTTACATGAGTTCCACAAATTTCTTCATATACCTCTTCCAAGGCCTTTGTTATCTCATCCTGTTCTAGACATTGAAGGAGAGTACCATCAAGACTGCGTCGGTATAGGGTTTCGACAATAATGGTATATCGAGCAGTTTGGCGAATGAAGGTTTTACGTTGGTTACTCGATTGGTTAGGAGGAAGGGTGTCATCGCGGAGATAGGTGTAGAACTCACCGTACCATGGAGATTCAGAACCGATAAGGTGACATATCATCTCGGATTCAGGGATATCATAAGCGGGAATCCAAAGCTATTCTACCAAGAACTCGTAGCATGTTGAATTCTGTGGAAGATTTAAGAGAGATGCAATGGTAGCCATAGCGTCAGCAGCTCGATTTTGATCTATGGGTATCTTCTCAAAGGTGATAGTAGTAAATGATGCCTTTAATTTGTCCACCATTTGCTTGTATGGCATGATTTTATCATCCTTGGTCTGATATTCATCTGTTGCTTGTCGAATGACCAATTGGGAGTCGCCATAGACTTGTAGTTCTTGTAACTTCCATTGTATGGCTAGCTTGAGTCCTATGATCAAGGCCTCATACTCTGCTACGTTATTGGTGCATGGAAATGTGAGCCTGTAAGACTTCAGGATGATGTCACCTTGAGGCGTGATAAACAGAATGCCTGCCCTTGAGCCATACCTAGTGTACGAACCATCAAAGTATAGTTTCCATGGTTGGGTTGTTGTGATCATGAATATCTCTTCGTCTGGAAAATTGGAAATGAAAGGATGATCGCCTATGAGTGGTGCATCGGCCAGCTGATCTGCAATAACTTGTCCTTTGATAGCTTTACGATCCACGTACTTGATGTCAAATTCTCTTAGAATCATCACCCATTTGGCCAAGCGGCCTGTCAATACTGCTTTACTGAGTAAGTATTTGAGTGGATCAATCTTTGCAATGAGTTGTACCTTGTGTGTTAACAGATAGTGCCTCACTTTAGTTGCTGCCAAGATTACTGCTAGGCAAGCTTGCTCAATAGGTGTGTAATTGAGTTCATAGCCAACTAGTGTGAGAGAGATGTAGTAAACAACGCACTCTTTCCCTTTTGCATTATATTGTGCTAGTAGTACACCCAATGCTGTACTTGTTGCTGAGATATAGAGTAATAGAGGTCTGCTTGGATTTGGTGGGATCAGCAATGGAGTATTCATGAGATAGTCTTTAAGCATCTAGAATGCTTGCTGACACCTGGCATCCCATTGAAAGCGGATGTTTTTGTGTAGCAGATGTGTAAAGGGGTGACACTTATCTGCCAGTTGTGCAATGAATCTTCAGATGGATTGTAGCCATCCTTGTAATGTCCTTAGTTGACTGACGTTCTTCGGTGGTGGCATGTCCATGATTGCTTTGACCTTTGCTGGATCGACCTCAATGCCTTTGCTTGAGACAATGTACCCTAGAAGCTTCCCTAAGGTTACTCCAAAGACACATTTCTTTGGGTTGAGTCAAACATGATATTGTTCCAATCTATCAAAGATTTTATCTAATATGTCAAGATGACCTTCTCTGGTGAGTGATTTTTCTAGTAAGTCATCAACATAATCTTCCATCATTGTATGCATCATGTCATGGAAGATGGTGGTCATTGCTCGTTGATAGGTTGCTCCTGCATTCTTTAGACCGAAAGGCATTACATTCTAGCAGTATGTGCCCCATGGACATGTGAAGGCTGTCTTATGTTGATCCTCTGGTGCGATCTTTATCTAATTGTATCTTGAAAAGCCATCCATGAGTGAAAGCATGGCATGTCCTGCTGTCAGGTCCACTATGATGTCGATGTTTGGTAGGGGGAAGTCATCCTTAGGACATGCCTTATTCAGATCTTTGAAGTCAGTGCAAATACAGATGCCCCCATTTGGTTTGCCGATAGGCACAATATTGGATATCCAATCTGCATAATCAATGGGTCTAATGAAACCAACATCTAGGAGTTTCTTGAGTTCTGCTTTGACTAGTACTACAATTTGAGGATGCATCTTATGAAGTTTTTGCTTGACAAGTTTGGCTCCTTCTGTTACTATGAGGTGATGCATGACTAAATCAGGATCAAGTCTAGGCATGTATGCATATGACCATGCAAAGTTGATCCGACACTTTTGAAAGAACTTTACAAATTTAGGTTGTTCCTCTGGAGTTAGAATAGATGCCAGATGTATGTGGTGAGGAGTTTCAGGAGTCCCCACATTGTATTCATTTGTTTCCTCGATGAGAATCGTTGATCGTTCCTGTTGTGTGCTATAGGGAAGGATGTCAAACCTTGCATCCTCAGGCGCCTCAGAGAGGTTTTCACCATTGGATACGCTCTTTCTTTTTTTTGTTGAATCAAACAGTACCATGGTGTGGTTTTCACTGGAAGATCCATGTTTTATTGTTATATTTTTGCAGCTGAAAGGTTTGGCATCCGCCCCAAAGTATGCTATGCTATCAATTTCTATGGAAAATCTAGCTTTGTGATCCCCGCTTGGTATGTTATCCCGTAAGTCCAAGAAGTCAATAATCGCCTCATGATTTTGGAAGTGGTCAAGACATGGGGGATTAGGTTGTCCATTCGATGAGTTCAAGATGGATAATGGGCAATACTTCATCGATTAGGTTAAGTTCATTAGATGTATCAGTGAGGGTTAAGACGTTATGGTGAAGGTCATTGATGGTACTCTCCCTGTCAGAATCAGGTGTAGGATGAGACGTAGGGTCTGTGGAAGATGTTTCCAGCTCAGGAACCCAAGAAGTCTTTATCTGTGCTTCTCCGTAAATAGGGATGTCTTTGCGGGGTGGAGGTAGTGATGTGTCTTCCTCATCTGAAGTCTTACTGAATCAAATTCCCACTCATGCGAGTCAGTTTCTGAGTCACTTTCTAGTAACCGGTCACTGTACCGTATTGGGATATCCTTTGAGTCAAATACTGTAGGAAGGATTATGGGGATCAATGAATCTGATACGGGTAACATTGGTAGTGTTGACTCTACTACTTCTACTAGAACTGTTGATGTCATAGATACTGTGGTGGGTTTGGGTACAATTGTTGCTGCTAGGGGTGTCTTTGATGCTACTACTGATGGTGTTGTTGGTTTGATTGATGGGATGATTGGCATTGCCGACGATTTTGTTGGGATCTCTAGTTTCAATGGGATAGTTGTGATGTTCTAGGGTACTGCTTTTATAATCAAGGGCGGTCTCTTTGTAGTAGGTTGATACAGTGGTTTACTGGGTTTCCCTTTGAATCTGAGCTTAGGAAAGATCTCTTTTTGAAAGCCTAAGCCTACATTGTCTTTGGGTTGCAATTCCGGCAGTAGTGGCTCATTTCGCCCTTGTTTACAATACCCCAAAGCACTTTGACCATCATATCCCATTCTTTGCATAATGAGAAGACCTTTGCCATATTGATCTATGGGAAGCTGAGCTTGTGGAATGTCGGTGCTGATAGGATCCTTATAGATCCAATCTACTACGTCTTCATCTTTGGTTTCCTCTTCTTGACTCTTTCCAAGGATGAAAGGTGTCAACGCACATGCTGGTTTAACTAGTGCCATTTGAAGTACTTGTTGAGGTTTGCCATGTGTTTTAGGAGAAGCAGGCATTTGTCCAACACAAAAGAGTTGGCTTAGATTGTATTCTCCCGGACCTTCCTCTACAATTTTCATCTTGAGCTTTTCTTGCTTGGGTATAATAGTGTTTGAATTGGAGAGGGAAGCTAGACTTACGTATGACGTGGAGGAGATGGCTTCTCTATTGTTGGGAACGGTAATCTCTGGTTGATGACTTATGTTATGACAATATGCAAAGGGGTTTGCATCGCCCAGGATTGTGATTTCTACACCATTATGTGGGAACTTGATACACTGATGGTAGGTGGATGGAACGACTTGCATGGCATGTATCCAAGGTCTCCCCAACAACAAATTGTATGGCAGAGGAAGGTCCAGAACCTGACATATGATGTGCTTCACCATAGGGCCTACTTGGATTGGTAATACAACAGCTCCTTTGGATGAACGCTCTGCATCATCATAAGCTTTGATTGTGATCTTCTTACGAGGATCCACTGATTCAATGGCATATCCTAAAGTTGTGACCAATTGCAATGTACAAATATTCAGGCCTGCTCCATTATCGATCAAGACTCGCTTGATCCTATGCTGGTTGATAAATCCTTCAATGTGTAGTGAGGCGTTATGAGTTGCTGGAAGGAAGAGTTGTCACTTTTAGAAAAAAGTGAGACAAGGGGATGATCTTAGACTTCCAACCATGGCTTGGAACTGATCTGTATTCAAGTTAGCAGGGACTGACATCTCTTGGAGAGCTTGATCCAAGATTGTTTTATGAGACAAAGATAGGCGCAATAGCTCTAAAATGGATATCAGCACAGGTGTTTTGTCTAATTGTTCCACAAGATTGTATTGCTTTGGTATGGAGGTGGTGCCTTGTGGAGCTGCTTTTATGGTGATCTTGTCGCAATGTGTAACAACATTGCAAGTGGAGCTGGGATTTTTGATGGTTATAGTTTCAATTTGTTCATTGGCATCGTACAGGTGATTTACAGTGTAATTATACGCAGCTTGTGTATAATCAGTGGTATCAGTGCCTCTCTTGGAAGTGGAAGGACCCCTTTGATCTGGTGATGGAAGTGGATTTTTGAACATAAGATGATCATTGTTTGTTGTCTTTGGGTCATGTCCTTCGATTTTGATTTCACCGCGGCCAATACGATCCTGAATAAGATCTTTTAATTTGTGACAATTGCTTGTCTTGTGTCCTCTCCCTTGATGGAAATCACAATGTTCAGTATCCCTCCACCATGTAGGTTTGACTTGAGGTTCATAGTTTGATGTTTTGGGTAGAGTTACTAGATTTTGAGAAACCAGTTGTCGTAATACTGTTTCGATGGGTTCCCCTAAGGGAGTGTATATTCGCTTTTGTTTTTGTTGACGCGGTCTAGGTTCATCATGAGATGTGATGCGGCCTTGATTTGGAGGACCAGTTGTGTTAGTCTGAGGTGGGGGATTCTGTCCTGCAAATCGAACTACAGGTTGTGCACTTTTGATAGTTCTTGCATCCACAACCCCGTCATTGACAACATTTTTGTTTTTGTTCCAGAAGCTTGGTTTGTCACTATTGAAGCGTGGGCGAGGACCATCCTTTGGTCCTTTGGTTCATTATAGATTTTGATAAGTCCTTTCTTGATGAGAGCTCGTTCACATTTTAATCCTTTGGTGATCATGTCATTGAAAGAGTCTGTGTCTTTGACATCTAGGTGAAATTCCATTTCTTCATTTAAGTTGGAAATAAATATTTCTACTAGTTCTTGTTCAGGTAACTGAAGAGAACGTCTGCTAGACATTTGATGCCATCATTGCAGGAATACTGAGAATAGTTCACTTGGTTTTTGTTTAATGTTATATAGATCAGCCATGGTGATATCACGTTCAATGTTATGAGAGTAATGTGCCAAGAATTTCTGAACTATCTCTTCAAATGTCCTAATGCCACCTGGTAGTCAGGAAAACCATGATGTGGTTGTTCCTCCCAAGCTTTGGGGAAAAAGTTGCATTAGGTATGTGTCCTCGTATGCCACTTCGAGGCAAGCTGAATGGAATTCTCTGACATGATCGCAAGGATCTCCTTTTCCTCTATACTTTTTGAACTTGGGTGTTTCGAACCCTCGTGGAAAAGGTGGCATATAAATATTTCTATCAAAGGGATAGGGACAAATGTCATTGAGTGAAAATTGATTAGTCTTCACACCACTATGAAGTCGTTGGGCGAGATTTTCAACTTGTTGCCCCAACATCTCTATTTCATTTGGAGGAGGAGGTGGTGGGTTACCTTGAGGAATGTTATATCTGATGGGATCTCTACCTCTTTCTTCTTCATGGTGACTTTGTCATTCTGATGCTTGTATTAGTTGTGCAAGATCAAAGTCAGAGGGGAGTTTGGCTATTTCTTGAGCAAGCTTTAAAAAGTGAGCATCTGCATTGCTCCTGAGTATTTTGTCAAAAAGTCTGTTAAAGAGAGGGTTGTGTTGAGCCCTTTCTATTGTTGCAGGAGTAGGAGTACTTGGGTTTTCATCATTCACATTTCCTCCAAGTTCTTCTTGAAATTCATTGATATTTTCCTCCTCTTCTTCTTCAATTTCTATTTCTCGTTGCCTTGACTGTGATCGGGTATGAGCCATTTTGTTTATGAGTTTTTGTTGAAGTTGGGTGAAAATGATGATGAGTTGTTGATGAAATGAAAGATTGATGGTTGGTGAATTGTTTTGCATGTGGATCTCTAGCACTTAAAGGCATATATTACCAAAGTTTTCTTTTTTTGAATTGCTTGTTGTGTCTGATAAGGTTTGATGTGATAAGGTTTAGAGAAATCTAAGATGTGTTACAGACTTATCTACCTAGTAATGAGAGGATTCACTCATAAACTAGTTTTAACCTGCGTAGATATGTCTCTTAGGATGAGCTTATTGTAGATGTAGAAACAATCTAAAAGTGATGTTTTGTTGTTTGATTCAAGCAATATCTAAAAGAGAACTTAGGACAAGAACCTCTTAATGTTTTTGAGAGTTGAAATAGATTAATGATGAAGTGAATGTGGGAATGGATGAGATGTTTTAACTTCAATAGAAGCTTTATGTCACAAATGGAACAAATTCTACATCTTCCCTTTCGGGCGTTGGTGGCATTTCTTGAGCTACGTTGTATGTGATACAAATGTTTGGGAAGAAGTTGGGATTGATCTTGCCTCCTTGGTTTTTGTGATAACTCAAAGCTCTATATTGCATTAAAGCTCTGCGGTTCAATGACTCTAGATCAAATTCGTTTGATTTGCCTTGAAGGTATAGACGCATGTGACGTAGAAAAACTCTATGAGAGACAAAGATTTGTCTATTTAGATAGAAGAATTTCCTCCTTTTGATCAAAGCCTTTGAGCTCAATGGTCTTCTTTTCAAGTTGATGTTTTGATGAAGATTCTTCTTTCTCAAGATGTGAAGAATGGTCATATAGTTTGAAACCTTTCTTTGTTTTTGATCTTTTTGGTTTTTTTTGAAAAATGTTTGGTTGGATGAATACTTGTTTTGATTTTTTGGATTTTATGATGTTTCTTTGACAAGAAAACAAAGAAAGCACACAAACACAAGAATGTTGCCTAAAAAGCACAAATGAGTATGGGTCTAGATCAACCCAATCCTTGGACTTTTTATGACCCTTTTCTTTAAGTGCGTTTTAGGTGTTTTTCTTTCCAAAGCCTGAAGTCGGCTCAATTTGCACTTGGTCTTTGACTAAAATGAAAACACTTCAAACACGTTGTATCCCTAAGGTCAAATTGCCAGTTGTGATAAATTCAGCCCACATCTTAATATTTCTTCAACTTTGGTACTACATACCTTATCAATCCCGTCGTGGCAGGTAAGGATGTGATATACTAAGTCTTGCATGAACATAACAAATAGATGATCCCTATGATGCGGGAGTCACCACTTTTATCAAGCCACAAGTGACTTTTCAAAAAGTTATGTTTCTACTCAAGGAAATATGTATGGTGAGTATCTTGGGAGCAAAACCATCTATGCTCTTGCACTGAATTGTATCACAAATATTCTCAATCAATAGAATAGGTGGGCTTCTACTTAAAGGTGTGTAGTAATTTTTGATGTTTTTGGACATAAGTTCATTCTGCAGTGACTCACTTAAGTGCCTTGTAACTTGTGGTGGGGCCCATTTGTCCTTTCGGCAAGTTACACTGTAGGAACAACTATACCCAAGGCTATAGCTTTCGCTCTCACCTGATTTCTATAGTGGCTTGAAGGATTTACCGCGCGAGGTCATTCCCAAGAGTGATGTGTCTCTTGGCAGGCCTCTCTTAAAAATAGAAACTTTGAGTGTTACTAACATTTTTCTCTTGCACCTAGGACCACGAAAGCCAAGAGAGAGGATAGTGTGTGTTAGAACACTCGACAAACTTTCTACACAAGTGTGCCAAACACAAAAGACACTTGTTCTTTTTCACCCATCATCGCAATGTGATCTATTTGCTACTTGGAGATGTTGCTCCAACAAGCATGGTGTTCTTTTTAGCCAAGATATCAAAATGAAGTGTTTGTTTTATCCAAGATTACAAAATGAAGTGTTCGTTTTATGCAAGATTGCAAAATGATTGTTCTTTTTAAACTAAAAAAAAATAACAAGTTGATCGTTCTTTTTAGCCCATATTGCAAGATGTGAATGCTCATTTTAGCCAAGATTGCAAGAATGATAGTTTGTGTAGCATAGGAAATTAGGAATCATCACAAGCAATATATAAAAATATTAATCTAGCTCAATCACAAAAGCTTAAATGTAATGATCTATCCTAAAACACACTCAATAAAGACATAAAGATAAAACATTCAAAAGTAAATACTATGCAAACCATATGTGGGTATGAATGCTTCCTTCATGCAGCTCCATTGTTCTTCTTTCCTCTTCAAATAGTTTGGTTGTGGATCTCACCTACAAGTGCACATACATGATTGAAAGCAAGTAGGTAAGAAGATTGCTCAAAAGTACTCGAAGCGTGATTGATTAGAAATTCGATAATCTGATTAGGGGATTTGATTGAAGAAATTCATCCAATTTATAGACAAATTGGAGAGATGAACAAATTAGCATGATAGTGATTTGAATGGAAATTCAAATCAAGAATAGCAAAATTATGACATGTTTATGACAAATTGCTATGCAAGGATTTATGACAATTTATGACAATTTATGACAAATTGCTATGCAAGAATTTATGACAAGATTTTGAAATAGAAATAGACATTTAGGAGAAATTAGAAAATTAAGTTGGAAATAATGACTTGGAAACTAGAAAATTGATGAAAATTAGGTTAATTAATTAATAATTTCTCATTCATTAATTAATTTACAAAAATAGGAGGAAATTAATTAGCCAATTAAATAAACATATTGTTGTGACAAGAAGACTTAGGATAAATAAATAAATTATTTAACCTAGAGGGAAAATGCCAAACAAGATTAAATGAACAAATCATAAAACTTTGGAAGATGAATTAGAAATGCAAGGATGACAATTAGGTCTTGACAAAGGATAGTTGATATCGATTCGATCATGATTTTGAATTGATAAATGACCAATGTGATAAATGATTTGATTGAGATTGGTTGACAAAAATCAATGACAAATTGACCAAATTGACATGATTGAAAAGGACAAGGATCGATGACGAAATCGATCACAATATGACAAGATTGACAAGGACAAAGATCGACCAAAATCATGACTGAAGATTGTTGTCAACAAGACCAAATTCAAAAGCGAGACAGATGAAGAATGCAGAAGAAGAACTCAATGCTCACAAATGATAAAAACCAAGTGCGTGACATAGGAGAAATGTTAATGCGACGCAAAAACCTAAAATGAGGCAATGCGCAAATGTTAAAGTATGACTCCGCAAGCGTTGACCATTTTTAGGTGTCTACAGTTTGTTTTAATCCAAGATAGCAATGTGTAATTGTTCGTTTTAGTCTATATGGCAAGATGTGTTTGTTCTTTTTACCCAAGATTGTAGCAAAATGACAATGTGATTGTTTCTTTTAACCGATATTGCAAGATGTGAATGTTCTTTTTAACCAAGATTGCACAATGTGAATGACTATCCTAGGATTGATCCATTTGCACCATTAAAGCGTGTTAACAAAAAACAAGATTGAAAAGTTGAAAGTCTATCCAAAACCTACAAGCAAGGTGTTAGAAAAATGCTCCTTGAAGTCCTGCACAAGACGTAAGACCAAAATTAGTTTCCAAAGTCAAAAGTAGATTGACATAACCAAAACTTTATTCTAGCCAACTAATTTAATCACACAAACAAAAAGTCACACTTAACTAACAAACAAAATCTAAATTTGTAAAACTAATTTAAATCTAATCTAAAAATTAAATTAAAAGCTAAATTAAAATCTAAATTAAAGACTAATTTTAAAAAAAACTAATTTAAAGACCACCTTTTAAAAAAAAACATAATCTAATTCAAAAACTATTTTAAGAAACTAAAAAAAAATTATTACTAAAGGTTAATGCAAAAAAATTTAAAAAAATTAATCTAAAAAAAAAAGTTAATAAAATAAGAAAAGTTAAAAAAAAAACAAAAAAAAAACAACTAATTAAAAATAATCATTTTTTTTTTTTAAATTTAAAAAGTGATTCTAGAAAAGAAACTAATATGAAATATAAGCTTTATTCCCCTTTGTCCCTCCACGTGGGCTTTGAAATAAGCTCCCTTTCCAAAAAATAATGAACTTTCAAAGTAGCATGTGCATAGTGGGAGTTTGGAATGGTATTTGAACATTAGTCAAAGTATACAAGTGATGATCCGATATTGCAAGTGATGATACGATATGCACAGAATGACTTTGGTGAATACGACATAGCAGCTGTATTAGAAGATTTTATGCACCATGATAAAGCCTGCATTTTACAATAGTCACACACATATTATCTTAAGTCAAGATAAAAAAGGAATGCACCACAAGACTCATGTCCAGAAGCGAAATGACCTACCAAAACAAAGAGAGCGTTAAAATCTTTAATGGACTGGTGTAAAGTTAAACTCAACAGAATTTTGCAAGCCTCCTCTCAATCGATTTGAGCTGTAGAGTAGGGTATCTATATTGATTACAACATAAAATAAAGGCGTAATGAACTCGACATGTTCTACGCCAAATTCAATAGATTTATGGAGCAGTCTCTTTGCCTGAGCCATGATGGGAGCTTTTGAGACAGGGTATGGACAATGATCAAATAAAGGCAACGTTAGTGGAACAATTTAAATGCACCTAGAAAGATTTTTAACGGTCTAGAAATCATAAGTCCTGAGTTGCTTGTGCTGTGAGTGAAACTTGGAAACAGAGCATGAACATTCATCAAAACACTAGATTTGTCAGCGTAAAATACTGATCTCATGAAATATCCTGCATGCCAAAATGTCTCACATAAAACACTTAGTATGATTAGCAATAAACATAATCACCACCATTGATTTCACGTCGGGTTCACCAAATGTAACGCCATAAAATGGTTAGTCCAGGGGTTAGTCAAATCAACATAAAACTAAACCATTAAAAAGCATTATCAAGAAAGATTAAGCATAGAAGCATATTAGAGATAAAAATGAATAAACATTAAGACTTGACTCATGATGCTTCCTACGCCATTAGCTCTCCCTTGTTCCTCTCCTCTCCAAGTTCTCAAATGAGTGTAGCTCTCAGTAGCTTTTTGCACTATTTTTGGATGTCTTATGGAGATTCAAGAGTATGAAGTAAATGCTCATGAAAATGCAAACATGAACAAGCTAAGAAATGAGATATTATGTAACTAACTAAGATTAATTTTAGACCAAAGTGAACTATGCTAAATACTCTCTAGATTTTACTATAAGCTAGATGCATGCAATTTTTCAGGATCTGGATTATGAAGAAATGGGCTCTATTTATAGGAAAAATGGAGCGATGGATGGTTGAGATTGAGTAATCTCAACAAGGGTCAGGATTGAATGATATTCAATCCATGTGAGGGCTTTCAACCCAATCCCAGGATGACAAGTGTCAACATGAGATGGGTTGAGAGGAGAGGGAAGAAGCATTAAATGCTTGACATGACCTGAGGGTTAACTTGGGAGGTAGGGTTAAGGTTGGGTTAGAGTTATCCATTGGATAAAGCTTTTATCCAAGGGGTAAACTCTTGTGCAAGGGTTAAAGGGATAACCATGGTCAAAGCAATAAATGCTTGAGGAGATACATGGGTTACATGAGGGTTAAGTTAGGGGTCAAAGTCCTTAACCATGGGTGCAAGTGGAATTAACCATTAATGGTCATGTAAGAGCCATAAGTGGTTTGGAAGACTTTAGAGGTTAATTTGTTGAACACACAAAGCATTAATTGCTTTTCAAAGACTTTGGAGTCTTTGAGAAGTGACTCCAATTTGCTTAGGAATGTGACAATATTTAGGGGATGGATTAGGTTAATTAGGAAGGGTTTAGAAGAATCTAGAAGGGGGTTAGGTTTGCAAGTAGATTTGGTGTGTGAGGGAAAATAGGATTTTAATTAAAATAAAATTAGTTTATTTCAACTTGTGGTTGCAACTTGCATTTGTAGGAAAATGCAAGTGGGGGGGATTTATGTTTTTAAATAAATGTTTTATTTAATTTATTTAAAAGAGGAAAGGGCATTAAATTGAATAAATATGATTTATTCATTTAATTGAGTGTGAATTTGGTTTAATGAATTAATTAAAATAAATTAAATAATTTATTTAATTAATAGGAGAATGTTTAAAGATGAATTAATTATATGTTAATTTAATTAATTGATGGCTAGTGCGTTTTTAATCAAATAAATAGCAAATATTCATTTAATTAAAATGGATAGATTTATGTGACTACAGTTGGATTTGGAAATCTTCTCCACTTTATGATTTTTTCCTTGTTTGAATTGACTTTTGAGTTTGACTGTTGGATACTTTGCAAGATATTTTAACATTTGGGACAAGAATACATAGCACACATGAAGACAATGGTCATCCTAATGCTAAACATTGAGTGTATGTTCTTTTGAGGATGTAAATCCCCAATGTTATCATTGGTTTGATTTACAACAAAAGACACATCAAATAGCCTCTTTATTCAAAGGCCATTGACAATATCATATCCCACTAGTCTCGATACTCGGTCAGCTCAAACAACCTTGTCACCCCCTAAGGGGCGCCCATTTTTTTGCCTTTTGCCAGAAATTAACTCAAAGTGAATTTACTTCACAATTGAGTAGTTATCTTGGGAGATATATGGTCAGTGATCTTGGGGGCGGATTCTTCCCCACCCTTGAACTATGATATTACCAATGTTTGGTGATTGACTCAGTTCAAAGTCCCTAATGCTAAGATTATTAATTAGTCTTTCGTTCAGTCTTCAGTGATAAACTCCCTCGGGAGGCTTCCCAACCTTTAGAACAAAGGATTTACATATCTTAAAGATACTGGGGGAAGACTAATCACTGAGAAAACCTATTGAAGGGGACTTTTGTTAGCCTCCAGATTTGATTATAGTGGGTTGGAACACTTGGTGATAAAGTCATTTCCCACTTAGGTCATTCCCCTCTCACCGGCCATTAATGGCCTCCTAAGGGCAACTCGGGAGGGAACGCTTTCTAAAGGATTTAAGTGCTTGAAGTAAAATAAAGCATAAGATTGGTTTGTCTTTTTGGTCACCCAATTAAGGGGAGAGCATATACCTTCCACTTTCGAGACAAGAAAAACAATGTTCCTTTTAACTTTTACGTCAATGATTAGCTAAAGTCTATTTGGAGATGTTGCTCCAACAAGCATGGTGTTCTTTTTAGCCTTGCATAACAAAATGTGTGTTTCAAAAACTTTGGAAAACAAACATGGTCAACAAAATCTTGGCATATGCACACTCCAATGAGACATTGTATGTGATTGAAGGTTTTGTCATTGATGGCAACCTTGCAATCTTATGGCACCGGCAAAGGCATTATACCGGCATCAACAGATCACACTCTACACCGGCACTCAGGACACCGACACCGACACAGAAGAAAGGAAGTATACCGACACAGAGGCCGACAGGATTTTGTTATATTATATTTTGTTTATTATTGTAAAAATGTGTAAGCCGACTTGGCAAATTGTAAAATGACTCTTATATATAAAATAGATCATTGTAGACATTTTGGATGGTGTATGAAGAAGCAAAAAGAAAAATATTAGGCAGACCTATTGTGTGAAATATAGGTCAAGGGATATATGTAAAGAACAGAGCAGGAATCGGTACTGAATCAAGCATTGAAGATGCTATTGTAAAGTAGTACACGATATTGGATTTGTATAATCCTTATTGTAAGTCAGTGCGACTTCACATCGAGCAGTGAGCTCTAGGCAGTTGGCCTTCCTACATGTGCAGGCCCCTATTGTAAGTAATATTCTATTATTGGCCAGTGAGTGAATATTGTGGGTCACAAATCCCACCGAGGTTTTTCCCACACCGGGTTTCCTCATTAAAATCTTGTGTTATGGTGTGCTTTTCATGTGGATGTTCTTGATTTTGTTTATAGCATTATTTCTTGCATACCGGTACACTGTTATATTATGTTCTGCATGTTTTAAGTTAAGAAATTCTAATTACCTGTTAGATACTGATTCACCCCCCCCTCTCAGTATCTGTGGGATCCCTAACACAAAATAAATCGTGTATTTGGTCAATAAAATGAAAATCATGCAGGCAATCAACAATGAAGTTCTTTTTATTTTGCACCAAGATGAAAGTGAGATCCTTTTTAACTTTGCAAAAGTAAAGGTTTGTTTGTAGTTCTTTTTAACCTTTTGCAAAATAAAAGTGAGATTTGTTTTAAGCACTAAAAGAAATGATGAGGTTCTTTTTAACTTTGCACCAAAAGAAAGTGAGACCCCTTCTAACTTTGCAAAAATAAAGGTTTGGTTGTAGTTCTTTTTAACCTTTTGCAAAATAAAAGAGAGATTTTTTTTAAAGCACTAAAAGAAATGATGAGGTTATTTTTAACCAACAAGAAATGAATTTTCTTAAACCAACTTGAAAAAGCTAGGAATAAAAACAATCAAATGCCTAAATCTACCTCCTCCCTTCTATAAGAAATGATTAGTAACCTGCAACAAATGAAAGTTTGTGAAAAATTAAGGCCCTTGGTGAGCTTACATAAGCCTAATTTCAAATCTTGGTTACAAATTTTTCACTCCTGATCCTGAAATGCCCTAAAATTTGATTGTCTGAAATTTGAAGGATCTTCCAAAAACTAGATTTTGCATTATAACTCCTAGAGTTTTGAAACCCCTCTCAAACATCCTGACAATAAATATAGAATATAACTTAAAGTATAAGAAAGAGAAAAGAGAAGAGGAAATGTCACTTATACTGAAATGTTATATATGAAATATATTGTCCTTCCACAAGCCTAATTTTTTTACCTTTGTTACAAACTATGGAACAAATGCACTAAGAAATGATTCCTAAGATCTAGAAAATCAGGCAGATGCGCTATTCTAAGGCCTGGATGCGCTACTCCCATGCGCAGAAATAATAGAGAGGGATATGCGCTAAAAAGAAGATCAGGTGTGTTGAAAGATGGTTTCTATTTGCTAATATGTGCCATGTAAGCACTAAGATAAGAAATGGATGCGCTAAAAGAACTCTTTGATGCGCTATTCTGATATTTTGACGTGATCTTTGTGTTCAACCTGCAAACAAAAAAATGGTGTTATTTTTGGGGACGTGCCCCATGGTGGGAGCCAATTAATGTATGCCTGGAATGTGGTATCAACCTCCAATAGAGAAGAACACTTCAAACATACACATGAAACATTGCATTAGAGATTATAAATCTAAACAAAACAAATTTAAATGAATCTAAACTCTTTAAAATCGTTCCATGTTCCTCTATCTCCAAGGATCTTCAAGATTCAAGGTGGTTCTCAGCTTGGAAGAGCACTTGATTCTTTAAGATGACAACCTAAAGAATGAGATTTAAATGATTCTAAGATCTAAATGGAATGCAATCAAGATCTTAGTTAATGATAAGATGAGATGATGAAGATAAAATGCAAAACTAGATGATTAAGATTTAGATGAGTTCCAAATTGAAGGCTAAGATGATGCTATATGAGTCAATTAAGCTAAGAAAAGATATGCATATAAGCTAAATAAAACTAAAATTCTATAATATGAATGCTTGATTCTTTGAAGATGACAAAGAGCTCCTTGACCTACAAAATGACTATAAGTTTGATGCACAAAAGACTTCATTATTTTTGAAGAAGGAATGGGCTCTATTTATAGGGAAAATAGGGCAATGGAGGGTTGAGATTGAATAAGCTCAACAAGGGCTGGGATTGAAAGTTAATCAATCTGTGTTTATGATTCTCACCAATGAAATGGTGATAATTGTCAACAAGAGGTTTCTTGAGAGGAGATGTAAGAAGCATTAAATGCTTGAGAAGACATGAAGGTTACCTTAGGAGGTAAGGGTTAAGGTTAGGTTAGGGTTATCCAATGGATAAAGCTTTTACCCAAGGGGTAAACCCTTGTGCAAGGGTTAAAGGGATAACCAAGGTTAAAGCCGTGAATGATTGATGAGACCCTTGAGTTAGCTAAGGGTTAATTTAGAGAGAAAGTCTCTAAGCATGCAAGAAGGTTGAGTTAACCATAAATGGTTATGTAAGAGCCTTTAATGGTTTGGAAGACTTTGAGGATTAACTTGTTGAGGACATAAAGCCTTTAATGCATTTCAAAGACTTTGGAGGTTTTGAGAAGTGACTTCTCTTTGCTTAGGAATGTGACAATAATTAGGAGATGAATTAGGCTTAATTAGAATGGATTAGAAGAATCTAAAGGGGGTTTAGGAGGCTAGTGGGAGATGTAGGAAAATGCAAGTGGAGGGAAAAGGATTTTAATTAAAATAAAATTACTTTATTTCAAATAAAATTACTTTATTTCAACAAAATAGATGCAACTTGCATAAATACAAGTGGGGGATTTAAATAAATAAATTAGATTTATTTATTTGCAAGGATTAATTTAATTAAAAAGGGAGAAAGGGGAATTAATTAAATAAAGCAATTTATTTAATTGAAGGCTAGAAAAGGTTTAGGTGAACTTAATTAAATAAATT
This sequence comes from Cryptomeria japonica, assembly GCF_030272615.1. Lineage (NCBI taxonomy): Eukaryota > Viridiplantae > Streptophyta > Pinopsida > Cupressales > Cupressaceae > Cryptomeria > Cryptomeria japonica. The sequence goes on from NC_081411.1 coordinate 341,310,397, forward strand.
GAATAATTCATTTAATCAAATAGATGAATGTAAAGAAATTAATTAAATAGAATTTAATTAATAGGAGGAATGGGGTTAAAATAAATATTAAATATTTATTTAGTAAAGTGGTCAAATTTATATGTCTACAAAAACATATATAAATTTATCTATATAAATCGCTATAACATTAATTTGAGACAGAGAGAGATCATTAAAGATACATACATCATGTACTAAATTAAAACAATTTTTAAAAATTAAAACACATGCCAGCTGAGCAAATTAAGGGAAGAGAGATTTTATAAGGGGCCATATGTGGTTCTAAGGGGTCACACAAGTGTTAGAACACATTCATGACCCCTTAGGACACTAATTTATGTGATTTTAAGGGACCGATATATCGTACACACTAGGATTTTATAAGGGGTCATATGTGGTTCTAAGGGGTCACGCATGTGTTAGAATACACACGTGACCTCTTAGGACCACATATGATCCCTTAGGACACTATGTGATCCTAAGGGGAATGTCGTATGTACACTAGGATGTTATAAGGGGTCATGTGTGGTCCTAAGGGGTCACACATGTGTTAGAACACATGCGTGACCCCTTAGGACCACATATTCAACCCCTTAGGACTTTTTACATGTGATCTTAAGGGATCGTATGTCGTAGACACTAGGATGTTATAAGGGGTCATATGTGGTCCTAAGGGGTCACACATGTACAGTGTTAGAACACACATGTATGACCCCTTCTAGGACACTATGTGATCCTAAGGGGTACATGCTGTATACAATAGGATGTTATAAGGGGTCATATGTGGTCCTAATGGGTCACACATGTGTTAACACATGTGTGACCCCTTAGGACCACATATGACCCCTAAGGGGCATGTCATTCACACTAGGATTTTATAAGGGGTCATATGCGGTTCTAAGAGGTCATGCATGTGTTAGAACACATGCGTGACCCCTTAGGACCACATATGACTCCTTAGGACACTATGTGATCTTAAGGGGTATGTCGTACACACTAGGATGTTATATAGGGTCATATGTGGTCCTAAGGGGTCACGAATTTGTTAACACATGTGTGACCCCTTAGGACCACATATGACCCCTTAGGACACTATGTGATGGACTACGGGGTATGTCATACACACTAGGATTTTATAAGGGGTCCCATGCAGTCTTAAGGGGCCATGCATGTGTTAGAACACATGTGTGACCCCTTAGGAACATATATGACCCCTTAGGGTCCACTATGTGATCCTCTATGATCCTAAGGGGACATATAGTGTCATCAAGGGCATATGTGGTCTTAAGGGGTCCTAAGGGCTCATTTTGTGTGTGTAATAGGATGTGAAAAGGGATCATGTAGAGGATTTATTTTGTCTAATTTGTTTAAATTTGTTAGCTAAGTTTTATAATAATTTTTTAAATTTAAATTTATTAATTTTTCTAACGTTTTAATTTATTATATTTAGATTTGTAATATTTTTTTAGTTTTTAGTTTTGTTAATGTTTTTCTTAACATTTTTCTAAGTTTTAATTTACTACCTTAGTTTTCTAAGTTTTTCATAACATATTATTTAAAAGTTGAGAAAAAAATACGTATACAGTTATTTAATTTTAAAAACAAATTGACGTTAAATCAAAACATTAAATTTTCAAACGTTTTTCTAAAATGCTGAAAAAAAATAAATATACAATTATTTAATTAAAAAAAAAAATTAACAAACATATTTTTTATTAATTTTTAAATAAATTTAATAATTAAACAAAAAAAAGGTAATTTTGTGTGCCTGAAATAATGTAGGTCGAAAGTTGAAAGGTGAGAAGCGATGGTTGTTGTTGACAGGGCACGGTGACGTGGTGCTGACACAGGGTTCACTCTAACCCCCTCTAGACACAAAAAACTCCAAACTTGAAAATGACAATTAAACTATCATTTTTGGTTTTTATAGAAATTAAAAAAAAAAATTAAAATCGGGTTTGATTGAACCCCCAAACCCACCTGGGGTTCAATCAAACCCATGTTCGATGGTGGGTTCGATCGAACCCTATGGGGGGGTTCGCTCGAACACCCCTAGTTCGTTCGAACCCCTCCAGAAAAAATTTCCCTCCCTCCACCAATTTTCTTCGTTGGCAAAAGTGGGAACCATTATTGTGGGATAGCCCATTTGTGTGTGTGTGTGTGTGTGTGTACATATACATAACAAACTCATAGTAGCGGACTTAGCATACATATTTGAGTGTGTGTGTGTGTGTATACAAAATACATGAAGTAAAGTAATTAAATTTCATGATAATTAGATATATATTATAATTATATACATATATACATGTATATGACCAAATCGATATTCGAACTCACACACACACACACACACATGTGTGTGTACTATTATAAAAATACAAAAGTGGACACATAAGTACAATATTTCATCCAATTACACATATTTGCACACAAAGAACATATAAATATACGATCAATATTCATATTTAACCTAATATTTAAAAAGAAGTCTTGCTTTGAAATAAGACATATCATTTCACATTCACTTATGCAAATTCAGATTTGATTCAATCACAAAATTAAGTCATGCAACAGATACACATATATATTCTAAAGTGGCACGTGTGAGATTCCATCTACTCTAGCGAAGTCCATGAGCTAAAGCAATTATGCCTGAACCATGTTCTCGCCTTCATCTACGTTCATTTGTTTCTGCATTCACTTGCACTCGATCGATCATTAGCAATGACGATCCCTAATTCATAATAAAAATAATACTGATCATCCAATTACATTTACATTTCAAAAAGGGTAACAATTTAAGTCATTCCATTGCATTTAAATCTCCATTTCATTATCATCCAATTTTACTTAAAATTCCATTTCCATTTCATTTCAATTTCATAAATGAAAATTAAGCATTATTTTCCTAATTAAATAATTATAGATAAATATGGTTCATGACATCCTTCCCCACTTGGAAGAGACAAAGTTCTGATGTTTTATTAAATGTCAAAGTAAATAGTATCTCAAACATCATGAAATAATAACCACACATCATAGTCTCAAATCAAAACATAAACAATAACAGTAGAATCCATATTGTCCAAGTTCATAACATGTGAATCCAACCAGAGTATCAAAGTATCTCATGCAATAAGCACATACTACTTTAAGAAGCAAAAGAGGAAAATGACAGTCAATTGTCTCAACATCCTTCCATGTAGCACTATCCTCATAATATTGGTCCCACTGGACCTTATACTAAGTGAACTATCTGCTATGTAGCTTCACGCTATGTTGATCTAGGATTCAGATGGGCTCCACTAGCACCACCCCTGAATCTTGTACCTATAAAGATCGCCAATCAAGAATATGTAGTTGCATTTTATATTGTCCAAAATCTAGATGTCATACTGGTATCCCTATCTAAAATAATGGTTTCTTGTACACCATGCAATCGGAATATCTCATGCACAAATTTCTTTGCAAGAGTCTATGATCCGTCCTTGAGATTTCTCAGTACAAAATGTGTAACTTTTGTCAATCTGTCGATAATAACCAAAATGGTATCATGCTTGTTCTTACTCAAAGGCAATCCTTGGATAAAATCCATACTAATTACTTGCCACTTATGCCCAGGTATGTGATGTTGATACAAAAGTCTTGCTGGATGAACATGCTCAGCTTTCACTTGCTGATATTCCAAACACCGTGCCACATTATCAATCACCTCTTTCCCAAGTTTAGGACAAAAATACAAAGTTCTCAATTCAGCTACCATCTTTGTCACTCTCAAATGTTCTGAATAAGGTGTATTGTGTACCTTATGCAATTTTTACTTCCTCAAGTTTCTCCCTTCAGGAATGTACATCCTCCTTTGGTATCTCAAAATACCATTAGTTTCCAACTCATATCCATCAAACCAATGATCTGAAAAATCTAACTCCAAGACTTACTTAACCCTTAGGTAATGTTTCTCTTCCAAGGGATTCTGCAACAATTGCTATCTCAAGTTTGACTTTAAATTAACTATGGTAGATAAATATTTTCTTGGTCTAAAAAATTCGCCATTCGACTTTCTTGTACTTCCAAATATTCCAACCTACTAACTCCACTGCATGCCTTTGACTTTTAACAACCCGTAAAGATTTTGAAACTACTAAGTACACCTTTAATTAACAAGACAATCATAATAATATAGAATCTTAACACAATAACATGTGTTTAACAACTACTAGCACGACCTTATACTCAACTACTCAAAGTGTGGCTTCACACCAAAAATCATATGTACTTTGATATTCAAGACTACACCACCTACGCTTATTTAATTAAAAAAATGACACAAATACAAGATCACATGATCTTGATGGTAAAACCAAGGAAAGTAAGAACACATAAATTTATGATATTATAGTTTGAAATCAGCATAAATAAGATTGTTGATTTTGTAACACAAAATGGCGATATTGGAAACAGTGATAAATATGCAGAGAATAGAGATGATAGAACAAAGAATAGAGAATGGAATGGAGAATAGCGAATAGAGAAGAGAGATTAGAGAATAGAGAGGAAAGAACACAAAGGATTTGAAAAGCATAGAGAGAGAAAATCATTGGAAATCTAGGAGTATTGTAGTAAGAATTAGAAGAAGATTAGCATTGATCATATCAAAATTGGCTTAAATTTTAGAGGTAGGCTCTTAAACGAGCAATAGTTTATTATATAATTAGAGTATAAGAACAAAATTATCTTGAGATTTGTTTCTTTTTAGATCATTAGTGAAGAAAAGAGTTAAACTTCTGAATTAGTTTCTTGCAGTAGATGTCATGATGATTATTTGAAATTTTGTTTGAAAAGCCATATAGGTATGTGCATTACGAATTATCATTTTTGTAATACCCGTTATGGAATATTACTAAATTTAAATAGTTGAATTCATAAATCATAGAAAACACGTGTTAGTATCAAACTAAATATGTTATTTGAGAAAAGAATGTGTACTCATTTTCTATTTGATTATATGTAAAGATACATACATGTGTTACACCTTATTTTTAATTCTTGTCCTTGATTTACTTGAAAGGGTAGAAGCGAAAGATTGTTTTCTTATTAGATATAATTGGTTGTAGACGAAGGATTGTCTTATTTAAATATTGCAATTTTATCATGCGAAAAGATAGATATGCTTATGTGTTTGGAAAGTTTACCTTTCGGGATGGGTGCTGATGTCATGAACCATATTTATCTATAATTATTTAATTGGGAAAATAATGCTTATTTTTCATTTATGAAATTGAAATGAAATGGAAATGGAATTTTAAGTAAAATTGGATGATAATGAAATGAATATTTAAATGCAATGGAATGACTTAAATTGTTTCCCTTTTTGAAATGTATATGTAATTAAATGATTAGTATTATTTTTATTATGAAATTGGGGATCGTCATTGCTAATGAGCAATTGAGTGCAAGTGAATGCAGGAACAGGTGAACACGAATGAAGGCGAGAACATGGTTCAGGTAGAGTTGCTTTAGCTCATGGACTTTGCTAGAATAGATGGAATCTCACACACCACTTTAGAATGCATATTTGCATCTTGAAAAGATTGAAGATTTATATAACTTGGGTGTTTTTTCAAATTCGAATGATGAATTTCGTATGACTAATATTAAATGATATTTCTTTATTTTAAAGTAAGATTTATTCTGAAATTGTTAAAAAAGATTAACTATAGATATTGATCGTAGATATGTACATTCTTTGTGTACATATATGTGTAAATGGATGAAATATCGTATTTATGCGTTTATTTTTGTATTTTGATAATATATATATATATATATATATATATATATAGATAGTTTGAATATATTGATTCGATTATATACATGTATATATCTATTTAATTATGATATATATACACATCTAATTATCATGAAATTTAATTACTTTACTTCATGTATTTTGTATATATATATATACATATATGTATATATATATATGTATATACATATACATATACATATATATATATATGTGTATATATATATATATACATATACATATATACATATATGTATATATATATACACGTGCATGCACATGTATACATGTACATACATATATACATGTATATGAATAAATATGCATGTATACTTATTCATATACATGTATATATGTATGTACATGTATACATGTGCATGCACGTGTATATATATATATACATATATGTATATATGTATATGTATATATATATGTATATATATATATATATATGTATTATATATATGTATATACTATATATATTATTATGGAGGACTTGTTAACATGTTATTAAATAACAAACTCATAGTAGTGGACTTAGTGGTGGACTTATTTAATGTTATGTTATAGTTAACAAACACATTGCAAGAGGAGTCAATAAGTATATCGACTATGCATAGTAACAAATCCCACTGTTTGGAGCGAATGGGAGTCGATAGTAATATCGACTACCCATGTACCAAAAAGCCATGTGAATGGAGGCGAATACCCCACATAACCTATGCATGTATAAATGCAGTGGAATTCGATGTGTAGGATCGACTAAGCATTTGCCTAGCCTACCGAACTCATAGAGTTCGAAGCAAATTATGATTGTATTGTTAACTGGTCCTACATGGTAGGATTGAATACCGCATGCCATGCAAATGCTTTGGGACTGTTAGACGTGTTGCCCTGGTGGCATAACTAACAGTTGGAATAAGCATGAATCGGGGAAATTGTAGTTGGGAGACAAACTCGATGTGTAACCATCAAACGCATAGTGCCTGAATATATCACGAACTCTGTCCTGCCATTAACCACACCTACGTGGTGCTTTCAATTTTCCATATGTCACTGTAACTTAGACATGCTATGTAGTTAAAATAGGAAACAATCGATAATAGTTAAGATGAGCTCGAAAATAGGAGAAATTATAGTTTAAAATCAGCATAAATAAGACTGTGTGTTTTGTAACACACAAAACGACGGTATTGGAAACAGTGAGAAATATGCAGAGAATAGAGATGATAGAACAAATAATTGAAAATGGAATGGAGAATAGCGAATAGAAAAGGGATATTAGAGAATAGAGAGGAAAGAACACAAAGGATTTGAAAAGCATGGAGGGAAAAAAGCATTGGAAATCTAGGAGTACTACAGTCAGAATTAGAAGAAGATTAGCATTGATCATATCAGAATTGGCTTAAATTTCAGAGGTGGGATCTTTAACAAGCAATAGTTTATTATATAATTAGAGTATAAGAACAAAATTATCTTGAGATTTTCTTTTTTTTAGATCATTAATGAAGAAAATAGTTAAACTTCAAAATTAGTTCCTTGAATTAGAAGTCATGATGACTATTTGAAATTTTGTTAGAAAAGCCATATAGGTATGTGCATTATGAATTATCATTTTATTTAATACATGTTATAGAAAATTACAAAATTTAGTTAGTTGAATTCATAAATCATAGAAAACACAAGTTAGTAGCGAACTAAATATGTTATTTGAGAAAAGAATTAGATAATAAAAAATATGTAGAAAGATAGAGAACTTATGTATTCTAAACTTGGAAGTTTGAAACCATAGAAAATAGAATACAAGTTAGTGTATGATTATGCTATTTGGATTTTATGAGAAATAGATAAAAGAATGTGTACTCATTTTTTGTTCTATTATATGTAAAGATACATACATGTGTTACACCTTCTTATTTTTAATTCTTATCCTTGATTTACTTGAAAGGATAGAAGCGAAATATTGTTTTCTTATTATATATAATTGGTTGTAAACGAAAGATTGTTTCTTCTATATCTATTTAACAAAAAATTGTTCCTTCTATATCTATTTAGTGAAAATTTGTCTTATTTTATATTCGTTTTTGGATATCATACAAACAATAGGAAAGATAGATATGTTTGTGTTTGTGGGGAAAGTTACCTTCCGGGACGGGTGTCGAATATAGAGAGAATAGTTTGCTTTTCCAAACTATATTTTATTGCTATGCATGGCATTATAATCGGCCGAGTAACCTATTGACCATTGAAATAGATGGATATATTTATTTACACTCCCTACCATATCCTTGATTGATATTGCTTTGTTTTTAATGAAATTAGAAAGTTGAAAATGCATGTATCATTCTAGGCACGCACCAAATTCCATCTTGTCTATCGAATTCTTTTTGCTAAGCAATTCGTGCAGGGTTGGGTATTCTTGATTGACCAAGAATTCCGGGGAAGTTTAAGCTTCAAGGTTGGGTGGAAAAAGCACTTGAATCTTGTTCTTGTCTTCATTCTAAGGATTGCATTGAAGATAGCTTTGGATTGCAGATCAATGGACACATCTCATCCTTTACTTTATATTTTTCCTGTTATTTGAACTTAAGGAATTTGGAAAACCTAAGTATTGTATGTAGATATGATTGAGATACTACATACATTTTCTTATTGAATACAAAATCTTTAACCCTTTATAGAAATCTCATGTTTATTGTGATATCATTGGAATGATCATTTAGAGTTAAGGATGGAATAGTGGAATTAAATAGACTTATTAAGGGAATTATGATATTATTTAAGAATAAATAGTATTATGTTTTATTATTGAATTTAGAACATTCTATGTCTTTACATTTTGGTATCAAAGCTCTAGGTTGATAACACTAGGGCCTACGAGCCACTTCGCAAATTAAACCTTGAGCGTAACAACTTTTTGTTGAAACTCACAGAAAAGGTGCAAACAAAGCAAACGGCTCACAAATCCTTTGCAGGAAATCCACAATACCTATGAGTCAAGAAGGATCTCATAGCTTTTTCAAGACTTGTTGATGGTAACCACCCTGGAGGAGGGGGATGGTTAAGTGAAGAGGAAATTTTCCCTCTTGTTGGGGAACAAGATCATGACATTCCAGATGAAGGAAAAAAGAAACCAACTCCTGAACCAAAGATGAAATAAATAACTAATCATGCTGAGAAGGGAAAGGGAATCTTACCTACCAAATTTCTTGGAAACAAGACTAGTCTGACTATCCCTATCAAGGAGATGAAAGAAAACAAAGAATGTCTATATGAGCATCTTCCTTCTGAGTTGATTGTAATTAGTTCAGATGAGTCAGACGGATATACCCCATTGAATCCATGAGTAGAGATATAAATCTATGTGATATCATTTATGAACAATTGATAAATAAAGTCGCTATTTTATAAATCAAAATGGTGCCATAATAGGTGGAAGAAGAGTATCTCCTAGACTTAGTACTTTTGATAGAATGAACACATACCTTGAATGATAATCTCCTAAGTGGGAGATGAGAACTTCTAAGTATGTTTCTTATAAAGTATAACTATAGTTGAGACCTTCTTGATATAACAATGATAGCTATCATAAGAACCTAGACGCATTTGATGCTTGATTTATTAAAACTATGTTCCTAGACTAGTATTATTCTAACTTGTTCCTTGTGAAAGATATAGATACTATTCTATTATACTCTATGTTTGTAGTAGGTATTATATGGATAGAAATTATGGATATTATGGAGGAAACCTTCATAGGACTTCGTCTTCTTTTCTGTGCTCAAGTTTTGTGGTCCTTGTCGACACAATTGCAAAATTGTTGGTGGTATGTTTGATATTCTCTCTAGCACACTTTGGAAAGGATACCCCAAGGTGTTGTGATGCTCCCTCACATGTGACAACTCTTAGTCACACAGTTCATGTGATATGTATCTAGTTTGATGCTTTATCTGGTTTATTGATGAATTCTTTGATTTTTTGATTTTGGGATTGGCTTTGACTTCTTAAGCCAATCATATTTTTCTTTTGTAAGCAGACGAGTCACCAATTTTCTATCTCTATTCTATGGCCCTTGGTCACACTTGACTTATTGTTTCATTATGCGCAATGTAAAAGTACAAAGTTGCATGTCACACTTTTATAAAGGAAATGGTCAATGCTAATTCATTTTTTAAAATTAAATCAATAGAAAGTGAAATATATTCTGTGGCCCTTGGTCACACTTGACTTATTGTTTCATTATGCACATTTCATAATTTAATGTTGAAATTGATCATTTTTTTCTTAATCCTTATGGTGGCTAACCTAATGTTTAAAATTTTTAGTGTTTTCCGATTTATTGCATTCATTCCTATATATATATATATATATGTATATATACATATACATATATATATAAATATATATATTTATACATATATGTATATATACATATACATATATATACATATACATATATGTATATATACATATACATATACATATATATACATATACATATACATATGTATATGTATATATAAATATATATACATATGTATGTATATGTATATGTATATATATATACATATACATATATATTTATATATATATATATACATATACATATATATATATATATACATATACATATATATAGGAATGAATGTATATTATATATATATATATATATATATATATATATATATATATATATATATATATATATATATATATATATATATATATATATATATATATATATTCATTATATATATACATTCCTATATATATGTATATATACATATACATATATATACGTATATATGTATATATATGTATATGTATATATACATATACATATATATACGTATATATGTATATATATGTATATGTATATATATACATACATACATATATAGATATATATACATAGATACATATATACATATATACACATATATAGACACACACACACACACACACACACACACACACACACACACACATATATAGAAGATAGACAAATTTGTTTTAGTTCATAATTTTATGTGTTCTTACTTTTCTTGGTTTTACCATCAAGATCATGTGATCTTGTATTTGTGTTATTTTGTTAATTAAATAAGAGTTGGTGGTGGAGTCTTGAATATCAAAGTACATGTGATTTTTGGCTTGAAGACACACTTTGAGTAGTTGAGTATAAGGTTGCGCTAGTAGATGTTCAACACATGTTATTATGTTAAGATTCTATATTATTATGATTTCCTTGTTAATTAAAGGTGTACTTAGTAGTTTCAAAATCTTTACGGGTTGTTAGAAGTCAAAGGGCTGAAGTGGAGTTAGTAGGTTGGAATATTTGGAATTAGAAGAAAGTCAAATGACGGATTCTCTTAGACCAAGAAAATATTTATCTACCATAGTTAATTTAAATTCAAACTTGAGATAGCAATTGTCACGGAATCCCTTGGAAGAGAAACATTACCTAAGGGTTAAGTAAGCCTTGGAGTTAGATTTTTCAGATCATTGGTTTGATGGATATGAGTTGGAGCCTTGTGGTATTTTGAGATACCAAAGGAGGATGTATATTCCTGAAGGCAAAAACTTGAGGAAGTTAAAATTGCATAAGGTACACAATACACCTTATTCATAACATTCGGGAGTGACAAAGATGGTAGCTGAATTGAGAACTTTGTATTTTTTGCCCAAACTTAGGAAAGAGGTAATTGGTTATGTGGCAAAATGTTTGGAATATCAACGAGTGAAAGCTAAGCATGTTCATCCAACGGGACTTTTTTATCAACATCACATACCAGAGCATAAGTGGCAAGTATTCAGTATGGATTTTATCCAAGGATTGCCTTTGAGTAAGAACAAGCATGATACCATTTTGGTTATTGTCGACAGATTAACAAAAGTTACACATTTTGTACCTGGAAATCTTAAGGATGGATCATGGACTCTTGCAAGGAAATTTGTGTAGGAGATATTTTGATTGCATGGTGTACCAAAAACCATTTTTTTAGATTGGGATACTAGGATGACATCTATATTTTTGGACAACATTAAATGTAGCTTTGGGAACCAGACTAAACTTTAGTTCGACATATCATCCTCAGACTAGTAGCCAAATGGAAAGGGTTAATTAGATAGTGGAGGATCTTCTACAGATGTTCTGCATGGATCAGTAGTACAAGTGGGAGGAGTATTTGCCTCTGGTTGAGTTTGCATATAACAACTCCTTTCATGTATCTTTAGAGATGACACCTTTTCAGGCACTTTACGGACGAAAGTGTCACACACCCATTAGTTGGGGTAGAATGGAAGATAGGATCATTATTGGTCCTGATTTGCTCAAATAAATGGATGAGTAGATGAAGTTGATCAGGACAAGATTGAAAGAGGTGGCCGATAGACAAAAAAGCTAAGCTGATAGAAATAGGACTTTCAGACAATTTGTTGCAGGAGATAAAAGTCGTTTTGAGGGTCAAGCCTCATAAGAGCTCTATCTCATTTGGGAAATCATCAAAGTTGGAACCAAGATATGTGGGACCCTTTGATGTGCTAGAAGTTATTAATCTAGTTGCATATAGATTAGCTTTACCACCTGCTCAAGCTTGAATCCATAATGTCTTCCATGTTTCTTTGTTGAACCCTTATCATCCTGAGGCAACACATATTCTTGATTGGCAATCTTTACAGGTACATGATCCGGGGGTGGTGCTAGTGGAGCCCATCCAAATCCTAGATCAACGTAGCATGAAGCTACGTAGCAAAGATTACACTCAGTATAAGGTCTACTGGGACCAATATTCCGAGGATAGTGCTACATGGGAGGATGCTGAGACAATTGACTATCATTTTCCACATTTGCTTTCTTAGAGTAGTATTTTCTTATTGCATGAGATATTTTAATGCTTTGGTTTGATTCACATGTTGTGAACCTGGATAGCATAGGTGCTATCGTTACTATTTATGTTTGATTTGAGACTATGATTTGTGGTTATTATTTTATGGTGTTTAAGATACTATGTGCTTATTGTTAGAATAATAAGACATCGGGATGATGTCTCTTCCAAGTGAGGAAGGATGTCACGAACCATATTTATGTATAATTATTTAATTAGAAAAATAATGTTTATTTTTCATTTATGAAATTGAAATGAAATTTTAAGTAAAATTGGATGATAATGAAATGGATATTTAAATGCAATGGAATGACTTAAATTGTTTCCCTAATGTAAATACAATTGAATGATCAATATTATTTTTATTATGAAATTGGGGATCGTCATTGCTAATGAACAATTGAGTACAAGTGAATGTAGGAACACATGAACACAGATGAAGGCAAGAACATGGTTCAGGTAGAGTTGCTTTAGCTCATGGACTTCGCTAGAATAGATGGAATCTCACATACCACTTTAGAATGCATATTTGCATCTTGCAAAGATTGAAGATTTATATAACTTTAATTGGGTGTTTCTTCAAATTCGAATGATGAATTTCATACGATTAATATTAAATGATATTTCTTTAATTTAAAAGTAAGATTTATTCTGACATTGTTAAAAGAATATTAACTATAGATATTGATCGTAGATCATGAAATTTAATTACTTTACTTCATGTATTTTGTATATATATATATAGATACATATTTATATTATTATGGCAGACTTGTTAACAACATTTTATTAAATAACAAACTTATCGTAGCGGACTTAGTGGCGGAGTTATATAATGTTATGTTATAGTTAACAAACACATTGCAAGAGGAGTCAATAAGTATATTGACTATGCAAAGTAACAAAGCCCAATGTTTGAGCGAATGGGAGTTGATAGTAATATCGACTCCCCATGTAGCAAAAAGTCATGTGAATGGAGACGAATACCCCGCGTAACCTGTGCATGTATAAATGCAATGGGATTCGATGTGTAGGATCAACAAAGCATTTTCCTAGCCTGTCGAACTCATGGAGTTCGAAGAAAATTATGATTGTATTGTTAACTAGTCCTACATGGTAGGATTTAATACTGCATGCCATATGAATGCTTTGGGACTGTTAGAAATGTTGTCCTGGTGGCATAACTAACAGTTGGAATAAAAATGAATCAAGGAAATTGTAGTTGGGAGACAAACTTAGTGTGTAACCATCAAACACATAGTATTTGAATATATCATGAACTTTGTCCTACCATTAACCACGCCTACGTGGTGCTTTCAATATTCCATATGTCACTGTAACTTAGACGAGCACAAGAAACAGTAAATAACGGTTAAGATGAGCCCGAAAATAAGAGAAATTATAGTTTGAAATCAGCATAAATAAGATTGTTGATTTTGTAACACACAGAACGATGGTATTGGAAACAGTGAGAAATATGAAAAGAATAGAGATGATAGAACAAAGAAAAGAGAATGGAATGGAGAATAGTGAATAGAGAAGGGAGATTAGAGAATAGAGAGGAAAGAACACAAAGGATTTGAAAACCATAGAGGGAGAAAAGCATTGGAAATCTAGGAGTATTGTAGTCTAAATTAGAAGAAGATTAGCATTGATCATATCGAAATTAGCTTAAATTTAAGAGGTAGGTTCTTTAACAAGCAATAGTTTATTATATAATTAGAGTATAAGAACAAAATTATCTTGAGATTTGTTTGTTTTTATATCATTAGCGAAGAAAAGAGTTAAACTTCTGAATTAGTTTCTTGCATTAGAAGTCATGATGATTATTTGAAATTTTGTTTGGAAAGTCATATAGGTATGTGCATTATGAATTATCATTTTATTTAATACCCGTTATGGAAAATTACTAAATTTAATTAGTTGAATTCATAAATCATAGAAAACACAAGTTAGTATCAAACTAAATATGTTATTCGAGAAAAGAATTAGATAATCAAAAACATGTAGAAAGATAGAGAACTTATGTATTCTAAACTTGGAAATTTGAAACCATAGAAAATAGAATACAAGTTAATGTATGATTATGCTATTTGGATTTTATGAGAAATATATAAAATAATGTGTACTCATTTTCTATTTGATTATAAGTAAAGATACATACATGTGTTACACCTCCTTATTTTTAATTCTTCTCCTTAATTTACTTGAAAGGACAGAAGCAGAAGATTATTTTCTTACTAGATATAATTGGTTGTAAAGAAAGATTGTTTCTTCTATATTTAACAAAAGATTGTTTCTTCTATATCTATTTAGCAAAAGATTTCCTTCTTTTATATTCTTTATTGGATATCATGCGAACAATAGGAAAGCTAGATATGTTTGTGTTTGTGGGGAAAGTTACCTTCCAGGGCGGGTGCCGAATGTGGAATTATAGAGAGAATAGTTTGCTTTTCCAAACTATATTTTATTGCTATGCATAGCATTATACTCGGTCGAGTAACTTATTGACCATTGAAATAGATGGAAATATTTATTTACACTCTCTACCATATCCTTGATTGATCTTGCTTGCTTCTTAATGGAATTAGAAAATTGAAAATGCATGTATCATTCTAGGCATGCACCAGATTCCATCTTGTCTATCGAATTATTTTTGCTAAGCAATTCGTGCAGGGTCGGGTATTCTTGATTGACCAAGAATTCCGGGGAAGTGTAAGCTTCAAGGTTGGGTGGAAAAAACACCTAAATCTTGTTCTCATCTTCATTCTTAGGATTGCATTGAAGATAGATTTGGATTGCAGATCAATGGACGCATCTCATCCTTTACTTTATATTTTTCCTGTTATTTGAACATAAGGCATTTGAAAAGCCTAAGTATTGTGTGTAGATATGATTGAAGTAATACTTACATTTTTTATTGAATAAAGAATCTTTACCTCTATTGGCATATGATGAAGCAGTGATAATGTATGTTGTCATTGATGTCAATAAGTGCTCAATTAGGTGAACCGGTATGAAGATTGGAAGCGGTTATGGTCAATCAGGATGGAGTGGACTGGTGGTGGGGCTCACTAAGTATGACTATCAGTTGGTAGTCTTAGTTTAGCTCGAGGGTTGCTGATTTGGCTTGTGCGGTGCAACAGATGATGTTTTGTGACCAATTAGTTAAGGAATAAGGATAAGGATCGAGATTCCATGTCAGCTATGTGCACGTGAAGGATTTCTTTGTGGTCCTTGTGCGTGAAGATTTAATGCATTGAATGCCTACCTCAGGAATGAGCATTTTTCTTAGTGGTGTGTGAAGAGCGCATGATGGGTTATTGATTTTCAGATGCGGTGAAGATTGGATGATGCAGAATGTCTTGAGATTTGTTTTAGATCGTTTCATTCTTTGTTGTGTGTTTGGACAGTCAGGATTGGACCGCTTGTAAGTGTAAACTTGAAATGTTTAGGGTTTAGGGTTTATGCTACCGACCTAGTTGTTGTCTATAAGGTCGATGAGTTTTGTTATTGCAGTGTTGCCAAAAGTTGTATTTGTGTCCGCATGTTGGAGATTTATACTTCCCAAACCAGAGTGAGGAATCTGTAGAGTGTGATTGCAAAATAGAGGAACTGAAAAGGATCTACCTTAGTAAGAAGTGTTGTTATCATATCGGTGTTTTACCTGTTATCTTCTAACCATTTCAACATAAGGTAAATCCCTTGACCGGGTAGCTTTAACAGGCTTTGTTGTAAATCCTCTAACCAGGTGGCTCAAGGTTATTGAGTTATTTAAATCCTCTAGCGAGGTAACTCTTAACAGGGTTTCAACCTTTAATAGGGTATATAGCCATCCCTTAATCGAGTGATCCCTAACAGGATCAGTTCCTAACAGGACCTTTATTGTAAAGTCTTTAACCGGACTAGGCTCCTAACAGAGCGAAATTCAAAAGAGTTCACAAACAGCTTGTGGGTATTCATTCCCACTGTGGTTTTTCCCATTTGGGTTTCCAAATGAAAAATCTGTGTGTTATGGGTTGTGAGATTTTCATGTGATGATTGTGTGGTTTTGATTAAGTTAGATATGCATGCATTGTTAAATGGTTGTGGTATTATTTGTACATCTCATGCATGATTATATCAGTGAAGTAGTTATCAAGGTTTGAGATCTATTGGATGTTGTCTGAAGTATTTTTGTTTAACTGGTATAGCTATGGTTAAGTTCAGTGGTGAAGACAACTAGTCAGCTGTGTTTTGATATGAAAAAGTGTTGAAGCAGTTTTTTGTGTGTACTGATTCACCCCCCCCCCCCCCTCTCAGTACCGGTTAGGACCTTAGTAGTTCATCATTATTCATTAACCTCTTTATAAAAATCTCGTGTTTATTGTGATATCATTGGAATGATCATTTAGAGTTAAGGATGGAATAGTGGAATTAAATAGACTTATTAAGGGAATTATGATATTATTTAAGAATAAATAGTATTATGTTTTATTATTGAATTTAGAACATTCTATGTCTTTACATTTTGGTATCAAAGCTCTAGGTTGATTGTGATATCATTGGAATGATCATTTAGAGTTAAGGATGGAATAGTGGAAGTAAGTAGACTTATTAAAGGAATTATGAGTTTATTTAAGAATAAAGAGTATTATGTTTTGTTATTGAATTTAGAACGTTCTACGTCTTTACAATCTTATATTAAGGATCTAGAATCAGAATTATGAAATATTCTATTTGTAGGGTGCATTAATGTAAGACATTAATGCGAATAACCCACTTAAATAAGTTATTAGAAAGAGGCATTTCTATTATCTAGTTTGACTCTATTACCTTAGTAAGGCATTGATCTATATTTGAGTGCACTTAGTACCTAGAAATAAACTTGAATGATAAATTATCTAAATATTATTTTTGTAAGTTATATTTAATTTATATATGTTTTCAAAGCTAGTAATGAATACACCTATGTGAATCTAGTCAATTCTAATTAGATTTGATACTTTCTTGGTGTATTTCATGAGAAAATGTGTATTATGAAAATATCATAAATTTCGTAAATAGAAAAATTCATTGACATTGATTAAAGGGACAACCCCTAGGTCTAACAGGAACCTAAATTACATAGGAGAACAATTTCATTGTCCAATGTTTGTTTCTCAATAATCTAAGAGAATTGAGCGTTAGAAGTGGATTATCTATTGGAACAATCAACAAATTAGTTGGAAACACTAATATCTATTGGTGACTCTCTTGGGGAGAGAAAGGCATGCTCATATCATGGGAAAGAGTCAAGTATGTGTTGATTTGCTATGTAAAGATCTTCATACTTTGATGGAATGTATTACAACATATTTAAAGAGATTACGAGGTGACTCTACTGATTGATTGAACCCCAAAATGAAATTAATTTTTAACTTGAGCTTCTAGTTGCTTGAAAATTTTGTTGTCTTTAGAAAGGTGGCAACTTTATTATTGAACATGATTAAAGTTGCAATGTATTTCTATGTATTCCATCATTTTTCATCATGAAGAAGGAGAATATTATGATATGAAGGTCATTTGTAAAAAAAATTATTAAAAATATATTTTCTATCTTAATAAGTGTATAAATCACAAAGAAGGGAATCAATGTTGATAATTTAGACCGACATAATTTATTTACAATTAATAAAAAAAGATATAATTTTTTTATATATATTAAATTTAATTACTATAATTTAATTACAAATCTATTAAATTAACAATATATTACGTCATATTACTAGTCTTTTTTGTTCTCGTTGTCACAGCATATACACTGTTGTAAAGTCTCATGTTGCTGGTCATTTCGATAAAGTATCACTCTAGTTTTTCAGTTTTTAACTGGAATCTCTATTGTAAATTTCCCTTCTTTCAATATAAAAAAATAAATCATAATTAATTAAATTAGATAACAGTCATCTGCAATTTTATTCAAACACTACAGAAACCAAGGGAAAGTCAGTTAACCCAAAAAATCCTCAGTCGCTTAAGGCCGTGTTGGTGTTCAATGGAAATGTCGGAAAAGGGCTCAAGCTGCTCGGAAAGAGTGTAAAAATCGTCGCCCGCTGTTACAGGCCAGCGATGCATGAAAACTTGGTCAAGTCGCAGCAAAACAAATCTCTGGCCATGTACCTATAAGATTTCAATGCTCGCCATGAATTTCAAAGCTGCCACACTAAAATCTGCCATGAAAGGGGTGATCAGTGACGAGTCGCAATCAAGCGGGCCCACTTGCATATAAATACAAATGCGTCTAGCTGTCTACAACTGTATTCATTGCAGACGTATCGTTTGAGCTTGTCCATTGGTGTGACTTGATTTGTCCACTTCATCTTCTTCTCAGATTTCTGGCGTGGAGCACACGATAATTAAAGTAAGTAGTACTAACTTGCATGTGAGTCATCTGTCTATTCACTAACGAGTCGTCACTCCTCATCCTACACATCGTACTCTATTTCACTATTACATTATTGTCCTTATCGAAACTTGCGCTACACCACGAAAATCGTGTGCAATAAAATTCCAGAAAAGATCAGGCACGAAAAGTTCTTGATGGAAACAAGTCCCCTATACATAGGGGAAGGGTATCAGTAGTAGACATAGTTAATTTCATGCACATAGAACTCTTAAACCGTACATCAGATTTCAAATTTATTTTTTTGCTTGTCTTCGTATACAACTTAACTACTTATAATGAAGGATCCGAATACCTGGGTAGTGATGATGCACTCTGTGGAAATTATTATGTGCCGAAAGGTCAAAAAGTGGTCATTTCAAAGTGTTTACCAATACATGAACTCCTTTGCACCAATAGTAGATAAATTATAATTTCTAGTCGTAGTGGAAAAATGCCCCAGTAGTTTTGCACAAATGTCCATAGTGGTGCACAAATGGGCCAATAGTGGTGCACAAATGAGCTAATAAAAGGTAGAAAAGTTGAAAAATTATCCACTATTGGTACATGTGATATTCACTACTGATGCACTATTGGTACATTTTTTGGGCTCCTTTACAATCTACTACCACGGGGTTGGGTTGACAAAAAGGTGTCCACTATTGGAACTATGTCCACTACTGGTACCCTTCCCTTATACATAAATGTCGGCATCTCAGTCTTTACATAGAAGATTACAACATTTCGAGTAAGCATACATCTAAACCTACAAGCTTCCTTCCGCTAAGAAGCCATGCGTAGGGAGATCTGGTTAGACTCTATTTTTTGTGTTGGATTTGGATTTTGAGTCCCTGTAAAACCTGTTTATCTTAATCAAAAATATCCATTTGGTTTTTGTTATCACTTGCTAGGGTTCATGATTGGGAAATTGAGTAAATGAACGTGAAGACAACATTCCTTCATGGTGATTTAGAGGAAGAGATTTATATGTCACAACTCCAATGTTTCATAGTGAAAGTTAAAGAGAATCTGGTTTGCAAGTCAAAAAAGTATTTGTATGGTTTGAAACAATATTCTAGGATGTAATACCAAAAGTTTGATAGCTATGTGTTGAGTTTAGAATTTTAAAGGTCTAAATCTTATCATTGTGTTTACTTTAAGACTAATAATGGTTGCATTCTTATTATATCATTATATGTGGATGATGTGTTATTTTTTGGGAATGGATATTTGATTTTTGACTTGAAGTGTCAGTTGTCAGCATAGTTTGAAATGAAAGATTTAGGTGTAGCTAGGTACATAATGTGGATGGAGATCAAAAGAGATAAATCTAACATAAATCTTTGGTTAAGCCAAAAAAAGTATGTGAATTCTATGTTGGAGAGATTCAGCATGACAATTTGTAGATCCGTGATGGTTCCTATTGCATTGGGAAAAAAATTATCTATGGAGGATTGTCCAAAATCTCCTCTTAAGGTGGAGGAAATGTCTACTATACCATGTTCAAGTGCGATTAGTAGTCTTATGTATGCTATGATTTTTACAAGACTAGACATTGCCTAAACAGTAGAAATCATGAGTCCATTTATGGCTAATCTTGGATGAGTGCATTGGGATGCAGTTAAGTGAAATTTCAAATATTTGAGTAATTTTGAGTATTCCTTGTATATCATGATTATCATACTAGACCTTGGCATTTTGTGATTATTTGTGCATTTAGATTGGGTAGATGACATTGATAATAGAGGTTCCACTAGTTGTTATGTCTTCACCATGAATGGTGGTTCTATTAGTTGGATGAGTAAGCGACAAGCTATAGTTTCTTTGTCCATGATAGAAGTAGAGTATATGGCAGCTACATATACTTGTAAGGAAGCCATTTGGCTTAGATAGTTGTGTTTATATATTGGATTTGATGCAGGATTGATTACTATTCATTGTGATTGTCAAAGTGCAATTTGTTTAGCAAAGAATGCAACTTTCCATTCTAGAATAAAGCACATTGATGTTCAATTTCATTTTGCTTAAGATATGGCAGAAGATGGGAAGGTAATATTGTAGAAGGTTTACACTTTGATGAATGTTACAAATGCAAATTGACCAAATTGGTGAGCACAAAGAAGTTCAGATGGTGTTCTAGTTTTATGGGCCTCTTGACACCCTACAATTGATATATGGGATATTTGAAAGGTCTTCAACAAGTGGAAGAATATTGGGATTAAGGTTTCTCAACCTTTGAAAATCCTAACATTTATTTTGCATTTATTTATTTATTATTTACCTAAAAATGTCTAGTCATCTAGTGGGATCCACAGGCTTGGTGCACTAGTACATTCAGGTCAAAATTTCGACGGCAAATCATCGGAATTCCAACACAATTTCATCGCACTACCGACAAAAAAAGTCGTCGAAAAATTTGTGTCGGAAGTTCTAACTATCCTTGTGGTCGTCGCAATTCTGACATCAACTCCAACCTTTCCGACGGCCGCCATGGATGCTCATACCCCGAAAGAATATTGTCGTGATCTCGGCCTATCGTCGGAATTCCGACTCCAAAGGGTAAAATTTTGACAGAGGAGTGTCGTCGGATGCACAACATCCTCGTCAGAACTATCCTGGAGGCCGTCGTGAGTGTCGTCGGATGCACAACATCCTCATCGGAACTCTCCTGGAGGCCGTCATAATTCCAGGAGAGTTCCGACGAGGATGTTGTGCATCCGACGACAGTCCTTTGTCATAATTTTACCCTTTGGAGTCGGAATTTCGACGTTAGGCCGACTTTTTGGAAAAAAAAAAATTATAGATAAAGATTGACATTGGTATCTCTCTTCTATCTCTCTTCTCTATGCCTCTCTACTATCTCTCTTCTCTCTCCCCTCTCTAGGTCTCTTTCTCCATCCCTCTCTTCTTCTCTCCCTCTCTACTTCTCTTTCTCTACACTCTCCAGGTCATTATCTCTTCCTCTCACCCTCTCTCTCTCACACCTCTATAGGTCTCACCTTCCATTCCTCCATCATTACCCATGTTGTCAAGTTGCAAGATATTTCCCAAAGTACTTGGTTGCTAGGGTTGATTTGCTTAAGTGTTGGAGTCAGAGTTAGATGAGACCTGCATGATTAAGCTGTATTAAGTGATCAAGTCACCAAGATCTCAATTGTAAACATTACTAGGTTCTAGGGTTTTAGGGTAGCATAGGTCAAGATTGAGGTATGGTGGTCAAGAATTACCTTCCAATGACAAAAGACATCCAAATGATGAAGAATGAAGGCGATGAACTCATAGAAGTTTGGAGGAGATAATTTGACTAAGTTAAAATTTTGTTTAAGTCATGGTCATGATACTAGCTTGCTCATCAAGAGCAATTTGTGCGAATGAACCCTAGAAATGTGCCCATGCTAGAGAAGCAAGAATTCCAATAAAACCTAAGGCAATGCTAGTAAGGGGTCAAAATTAAAGAATTAGGGTACAAAAAACAAAATTTGGCTAAGTCGAGATGTTTCTCAAGGATGACCTAAATCATGGAGTGTAAATCAATCATGAAACATCAGAATGGATAGGTCTTGACCCAAGCAATGTAAGTCCCCATTGTGAATCCAATAGATATCACATCACAATCATTGAGTCTATCTGCAATATAAAGTCAAGACCTGACTATTGGAATCTTGGAGTCATCCCATTTGATCACGTAGTTTAGCACTTGGGAGGATTTTGTTCAAGAGAGGATAGAATACTTAGTATTTTATTTTGTGTTGCATAGTGCATAAAAAACACATCAACAGAAACCATTGAAAGGTTTGGTTAAAGCCTTCGAATCACAATCTCTACGAGAAGCTATCAAGAGTGCCTAGAATTTGGAAACTTTAGTATCCAAGAACATAATTCATAAGGCACCACTTTTAGAGCAACCAAAGAAGCCTATCAATGTAATATTTTATTTACCTTGGATATGTTTTATCCTAAGTGTGATATTCCACTATTAAAAAGCTTAATTAGGTAATATTTTTACTTAGGTAGTGTAGTCACATAAATCTGTCCACTTAATTAAATGAATATTTAATATTTATTTGATTATTTAACCATCAATTAATAATTAATTAAATTAATATATTTAATTAATTCATCTTAACCCTCTTCTCCTATTAATTAAATAAATTATTCAATTTATTTGATTTAATTCACTTAACCAAATTTAGACCATTAATTAAATAAATAAATCATATTTATTTAATTAAAATATTCTCTCACATTTAAATAAATTAATATTTATTTAAATCCCCCAAAATCCCACCTCTCACATTTAAATAAATAAATCATTTATTTAAAATCACCTTTATCCTCCACCCACTTGCATTTTCCTACAAATACAAGTTGCACAATTATTTTAAATAAATAATTTATTTAAATCACCTTTATCCTCCACCCACTTGTATTTTCCTACAAAAGCAAGTTGCACAACTATTTTAAATAAATTATTTATTTAAAATCCTATTTATCCTCACCCACTTGAAACTTTTAATGGTTTCCCTTAAAGTATTCAAACTTGATGGCTTTAAAGTCTTCAAACTTGATGGCTTCCTTCTATAGTCTTCTTAAGACTTTAATGGTTTTCCTTAAAGTCTTCAAGCCTTTAATGGTTCCCCTCAAAGTCTTCAAGCATTTTAATGCTTTATCTTCCTTTTTCTCATTTAAATAAATTAATATTTATTTGAATATTTATCCAAATACAACTTGCACACATTTATTGAAATAAATGAATTTTTATTTTAATAAAATCCTATTTTCCCTCACCCACCAAATCCACTTGCAAAATCTAATCCCCTTCTAGATTCTTCTAACCCCTTCCTAATTAACTTAATCCATCCCCTAATTATTGTCACATTCCTAAGCAAAATGGAGTCACTTCTCAAAGCCTAAAAGTCTTTGATAACCATTAAAGGCTTTCAACCTTCAACCACTAAATGTCTCAAAGTCTTGGATAACCTTTGAAAGCTTCCAACCTTCAACCACTAAATGGCTCAAAGTCTTTGATAACCATTGAAGGCTTTCAACCTTCAACCACTTAATCCCCAAAGTCTCCAATAACCATTAATGGTTAATTCAACCCCCCCACATGGTTAAAACATTTGTTTTGACTCAACCTCTACCCAACCCAAAGGTCTCATCAGGCCATTAATGCTTTGACCATGATTATCTCTTAAACATTTGCACAAAGGTTTATCCTTGGATTAACTCTTAATCCAATGGGTAATCTTAATTTAGACTTGACCCTTACCTTCTAGATAACCATGAGGTCTTCTCAGGCCTTTAATGCCTCCAACCTCTTCTCTCAACCCAATCCTATGTTGACACTTGTCACCATTTTATTGGTGCCAATTGTGCACATGGATCCCCAACTTTCAAACTTGGCCCTTGATTAAACCATTCAATCTTAACCCTTCATTTCCCCATTTCTTCTATAAATAGAACCCTTCTCCTCAAGCAAAAGGAAGCATTTTAGAGTATTGTTGTTATACTGGCATTAGCATAGAGCTTTTTCATAGCATCACTATCTACTCTTGCATAGTATTTGCTTATCATATTCAACCATCTTGAATCTCCATATGGCATCCATGGCTAGTGCTAAAAGCTGAGAGCTACACTCATTTGGGACTTGGAGAGGAGAGGAACAAGGGAGGAGCAACTATGAGCATCTTGATTAGCTATTTCATTCTATGTTTATATGCTTTCTATTTCATGCTTAATATCTCTCTTGATATGCCTGTTTAGGATAATCTTTTGTTGCTAACACTAACGTTTGTTTCTTGTGCTCTTGTGTGTGTTGCCATCAAACAGATTTTCTAATCCTTTTTGCAGAGCATCAGGTAGAATAAAATAATGAGTTGCACATTCTCCTTCTTTGATTGAGATTCTACCTTTTCCTTGTCACAAATTTGGAAACTTGGATAAGCAATTTCTTTTTTTGGTTTTCTACCTCTTCATGATCCTCATGGATTTGGAATCTTGGAAGCTATTTATTGTAGGTTTTTCCTCGATTAACATATCAAATGAAACTATTGTGAGCTTTCATATCTTAACATACCAAGGGCTTAAGTTTGGGGATGACAGGGGGATGACGAAGGGGGCGGGGTGGGATGCAAATATATATACAACTTAAAAAATTAATTATAAAAGGATGTGTATAGAATAAGTATAACAACTATAAATAAAACTTTGCCACACTATGTAAATTTTACAATAAACATTAAAAATATGTCAATGATTGCACTGAAATTTGAACATTAACAATGGTGGTAGAGTTTTGGAACTTTGGGAACAAACTAAGAATAAGTATAAGAATTGCAGATGAAACTGTGGCATACTAAGTGTTTAAACTAGTCAACATAAAAAAAATGGAAACGATCGCATTAATAATAAGAATGGTGGGTAGAGGTTTGGGGTCAATGGGTAGTGCCCCTTGTGGGGGGTTTGGGGCAGAGCCCCCATCAAGGTTAGGGGGCATTGCCAAACCTTTAATATGGATGACATTTTCACAATAATTTCACCATTTTTGTTTAGAATTGGAGTTTCTAATTGGGGGCCATGGGAGACTCATAGGCATCCTCAAGATGGTCAAGAGACTCCTTGGAGTCCCTAGGACGTCCCTAAGTGGTGCGGCAAGGGGATGTTTCCCCTAAGTATTGCATCCTGAAAAAATAGGGATTTTGGAGGGGGGGAAGGGGTCCCCATGTTTCAATGGTTTCAAAAGATTCTAAGTTTTTTTTTTTATCTTGTCATAACAAAATATAATCCTCTTGCATCCTTGGATGATTTGAAAATTGAAAACAATTTGACAAGAAAAAACTAACTTCTAAAGTTTAGACTTAGTTTTCTTTTTTTATCCAAGTCACTACAACATTTCAATGGTCAAAGTAGCTTTTTTTTGGTGGTTTCGAAGCATCCAAAAGGCTTGAGAAATTCAATATTATCTTTCATTCCACCAAAATTGGAGATCAAGAAGCATGCTCACAAACAAGGATTTGTTTGTAACTTAAGGCAATAGACTAGTTTTTGGGGCATTTTCAGGTCTAAAGAACCTACCATTGTGTCAAAAAGGCCCATAAGACCCCATTTTCATCTAAAACTTGTCTCTTTTGGTAGTAGAAGCATTTAAGGAAAAAAAAAATTCACACAACCAATGATATGCCTATACCATACATATTTGAGTTAAAATAAAAATAAAACATTGACAAGGTTTGGAGACCATTGAACAATTTGGGAGATTGCTAATACATACACTCAATTTATAAAGTCTCAATTTGATGTACTTAATCTTCGAGAGGCCTATAATGCGAACTAAGATAAATTTCCATTTTTGGCAGTTTTCATCATGGATTATTATGGCAGATATATGTAAAAATACAACAATCTAAATAAGAATGGGAAGCATGTGGAGAATGGTTAAGACATGCATAAATAAAAGGAAAACAAAAATCTCTCAATGTGTATCACAAACAAATCAAGGAAAAAAGCTTTTAGGTAGGGGACCGATATAATCATAAAAATTTCAAAACTTCCAAAGTATAGAGCATTTGAGATTTTACAGAGAATGCGCTAATTCAGCTTTATTCATGATGAGGCATATTCACAACTTTTGCAGTCGCACCATGGTGTTATTCATGTTCACTCTGTTGGACCCTGCAATTAAGATTCAATATACGTACATTATTCAATAAGATTAACTATGCAACATAATGAAATATTGAAAAGTGTGTTATCTTATTGAGCTTCGCTTTGTTTCGAGAATAGTTTAATATTCTCTACTTAACAGGGCCAACCACGTGAAGGTGGAAGCTCATTTGGCCCCTCCCCCCCCCCCACCCCCCCAAAACATCACTCTAAATTCCCCGTTAACATCTAACATTCATTCATTCTTTCATCCATTATTAAAATATAACATTCATTCATTATCACATAACGTTCATTAACACATAAAATTCATTAACTTTCATTAACACGCAACATTCATCAATAATCATCAACACATATCATTCATGAACATTCATTAGCACATAATTACATTCATTAAAAAATAAAAATCAGTCATTATCAAATAAGGTAGATTACAATCATTTCTTTATTTTTATTTTTTTTTGAAGCTATGTAAAGTCTAAGTGGAGCATCGTCTTCTTCATCATTTCCCCCATCTTTGGATGTTCTACCCTCTTCTCGTGCTCTTGATGTATGCCCAGTCCTATACAAAGGACGAGGATGCTGAACCAAAGGGGGGTCCTCTGCAATAACAAAGAATTGGGTTAAATTCAAAACTTTTTTTATTATTATTACAAGTATTTCATTAATTTAAAGAACACAACCGTTACACTCTTTACCTAATGGGGCCACATCATCTTCCACATCATTTTGTTTAGCCTCAACCTCGACATGCTAAACACCCTCTAGATCCTCTAGAGTTGAAATACGAAACGTTACATTAATCAATACACCAATTGCAATTAAATTTGTTTAAAGGAATAACAGTGGTCCTCTTTACCTGATTGGGGAACATCACATTCCTGATGTTGTCTACCCGGATCATGCTCCACTTGGTCATCACCGACTACATGCTCTAAAATATTAACAATAAAGGTTACTTTAATTACTACACTAATTTTCAATTTAAGATGTTTAATTGTATTAATAATTACATAAAAAAATTTGAATAGCAAATGAATACCTCCACTACTAGGATGCACATATGGACCTTCATGTACAGGTTCTATTCCATGATTATCATGCTGCATTCCAATGTCATGCGCAGTGTTATCATTGCTTGCTTATTTAAAAAAAATATAGTCACTTTATGTTGAAACTTAACATCAAATAGATTATTGGTTAAGTATTCAATTTGAAATAATTTTCATTTAACTTATTTACCATTGTGACAGATGCATCAGAATCTCGTGTTTGCCCACTCAATTCTTGTAGCCGTTTAGCCATGGCTATATAGCCTTGCTAGTAGCCAATTATCTTGTCATCTTCTGTGGGCGCTCTATTGAATTCAGAGCCCTACATTTTTGCTTAGTATTGTGAATTTTGCTTGTATTGTTTGATTAAAAAAAAATTGTTTACAATTTATAAATATTTTGATGTGATACTTAATTTACTGATTTTTACAATTCGTGCGGCAAGTTTCATATAACCACCAGAGCTGAGTTTGT
Source organism: Cryptomeria japonica (assembly GCF_030272615.1). Classification (NCBI taxonomy): domain Eukaryota; kingdom Viridiplantae; phylum Streptophyta; class Pinopsida; order Cupressales; family Cupressaceae; genus Cryptomeria; species Cryptomeria japonica. Next base: position 341,338,708 of record NC_081411.1, read on the forward strand.
GTTGCCCACGCTTTTCTTGTCTTGCCTTGGTTGCCTTTGACGTGTCAATCAATCTATGAAAAGTTTGAAATATGTTAGATTATATAAATATAATGAATAATTAGTACATATTCATATTCTTAATAGTATATGATGCCCTCCTAAATGACACAATGTTAGCTTAAGATCAAACAACACAAAAACATACAAGACGTTAGAGTTAATCAATCAAAAACTAAACACAAATGAAGGCATTCCAAAGGAGACACTAAAAACATGCTAATGAATCTAACTAAAGAAGTAAGACAATGAGATATCTCCAACTATCTCTCAACATGATATTAGTTCTTTCTCCCTTGTTCCTCTCCTCTCCAAGTTCCAAAATAGTGTAGCTCTCAGCAGCTTTTTGCACTATGGATGCTTATGGAGGATTGAGATTGTAGTATAGCTCCAAACATGAAATGAAAAAGCTATTTTATGCTAAAATGATATATTTTAACCAAAAAGACAAGATTTAGATTGTTTATGCTAAAATGCTCTCTAAAATGGCTATAGTCTAAATGCTTACAAGTTTTCAGGATCTGGATTATGAAGGAATGGGCTCTATTTATAGGAAAAATGGAGCAATGGATGGCCAGGATTGAAAGGTTTAATCAAGGGTCAATCTTGAAAGTTGGGGATCCATGTGCACAATTGGCACCAATGAAATGGTGACAAGTGTCAACATAAGATTGGGTTGAGAGAAGAGGTTGGAGGCATTAAAGGCCTGAGAAGACCTCATGGTTATCTAAAGGCTAAGAGTCAAGCCTAAATTAGGATTACCCACTGGATTAGGAGTTAATGCAAGGATAAACCTTTGTGCAAATGATTAAGAGATAATCATGGTCAAAGCATTAATGACCTTATGAGACCCTTGGGTTGGATAGAGGTTGAGTCAAAACAAATGTTTTAACCATGTGGGAGAGTTGAATTAACCATTAATGGTTATTGGAGACTTTGTGGATTAAGTGGTTGAAAGTTGGAAGCCTTTAATGGTTTTCAAAGACTTTGGGGTTTTTGGTGGTTGAAGGTTGAAAACCTTCAATGGTTATCCAAGACTTTGGGCCATTTGAGAAGTGACTCCATTTTGCTTAGGAATGTGACAATAATTAGGGGATGGATTAGGCTAATTAGGAAGGGGTTAGAAGAATCTAGAAGGGGATTAGATTTTGCAAGTGGATTTGGTGGGTGAGGGAAAATAGGATTTTATTTAAAATAAAAATTCATTTATTTCAATAAATGTGTGCAAGTTGCATTTGTAGGAAAAATGCAAGTGGGGGGGTTTTAAAATGATTTAAATAAATGTTAATTTATTTAAAAGAGGAAAAGGGGGATTTAATTAAATAAATTGATTTTATTTATTTAATTGATTTGAATTGGATTTAATGAATTAATTAAAATAAATTGAATAATTTATTTAATTAATAGAAGAATGTTTGGAGATGAATTAATTAAATATTAATTTAATTAACTGATGGCTAGTGGATTTTTAATCAAATAAATACGAAATATTCATTTAATTAAAATGGACAGATTTGTGTGAATACAGTATCACATACCTTCTTCTGGCATTTGGTGGTGTATTTCCTTTTTTCCTTTCAATTCTCTCCTTTGCATCCAAAATCAGGTCATTCTACTCCCTCTCTGGAATCATGGGGGGGCGCTCATACTTTACGTTCTTCTCTAAATGTGTCCTGTATTGGTCCCTCACATACTTTAGATATGTGCCAGCTTTTTCCAGGAGCTTAGTCTTGTCGAATGTGTCATTTCCAAACAAACCTACTCTATGGTTTGTGAGTTCATCTTTTAACTTTTTTTCTTGGTCATTCCACCTTTAAAGCAAAAACAAACCTGTTAGATTTAGAAAGAAACTGAAGCTACCTTTGATATAGTTCAAGAAATGGATAAAAGGAAAACTATTCTAGCAATGATATGAAATCAAAATAGTGGATAAGGGTTAGTTCATGTATGATGTTCCACCTTTTACGTATGGTGGGCCCAAATATCTGCAATGTAATGTCATTAAGATTTTTATAAAAAATATCATTTCCTGCCAAAAAAACATGGGATCATTAGTCCAAAATGAGTGATCAGTAAGTAAATTACAATTAGAATATATATAATAATAATTTTAAAGTACCTGGAACCTTCTGTATCTTCAAGGGAATCAATTCTTTGTTGCTCACCACCAATGTGGCCTACAGCGTTCCCGTACTAGCAATACAGGAAGATCCAGGAAATGATGGTATGTTATCACTAGTAGTCACCTCTGGTGCATCCTCATGTGCATCTCCTGCCACAGTAAATGAATCCACTATGAAATGCCTCCAAGAAAGAACACTTCAAGGGTAATAAACACATAACAAAAGAGAGAGAAAAAGAGGGATCTACCACCAGTGGGCAGGTCAACACGAGCCGGTGCAACAGACGATGTCTGCATGCTACGTGTTGCCGACATTGTAGTCGGCAATACAGTTGGGGTCGACCTCGGACCCATGTCAGCACCTGAAGAGTAATACATTAAATATATAAAACACTAAAAAAGCAAGTTCACAAGTCCAAAGGAGTGGTTTTAATATATAGAACATGGTCATCACCTGAACTACTCGCAATACCCTGATCATCGCCACTAGGATGATGAGCCCTTATAAATTTTTGTAAAAACAACACATACATATTTTAGTTAATGACATAAAAAAGAAAAAAATATAAACCATTATTGAACTTTTGTTATGATTAAAGCTTTCATTACTGCTTACTTGCAAGTTTTCCACTGTCCGCAACAATAGTTGCACCCTCTCTGTTATCTCATCAGTCTGAGGGCTTATGGTTGCCAAATCAACAATCTCTTGGCTAATTTTTCTAATATTCATTTGTACCAATTGTATAGGGTTTGCGCTAAGTGCGATGTCATCATCGCATAACGCTGTCGAGCGCCCCACATCCCTATGGAGGTGCTAAGGTACTGCAGGTTCCTTTCCCTTATCTTGAACATCTGTCTGTGACAAGAATATAATTAACACTATCAAAATTACTTCAAAACACTCAAGAAAAGATCATAATGTAACAATTTGCTTCTATCTAATTTGTACAATTACAATGAGGTTTACCTGCTCCGTAGAAGTGTCAGGACCTACACCCCTATTTGTGCTATGTGGTGGATCCATGTGGCCCTGTGACAAAGAAAAAATATAAAAACATTAGCAAAATGAAACCAATAGACTTAGCAAAAAAACTTAATAATACAATGGTTTATTGGATTCATTAATTGGAAGTTGGCTTAAATGGTATATATATAGCACGTACCACCCCCATGATAGTAACTTTGTTTGTATCTATACGATTCAAATTGTAATCGATTAGCAGCTCTTCCCCTGCACTTATTGATTTTATCGCACATACAAACACACAATTTCCCTCACGTGCCTCAAATATGCAATTGGGTTGCTTATTAGTTGACCCAGGTCGTGTACTATTTATAAAACCTGCAATATTCCTTGTTGCTTTTGGCCTTCCATCAATGTATACAGCCACTCGTTTACTTTGATCATTATCTTTTTGTTGTATATAATTGGCTGACAGTGCATACCTACGCATACTTTTTTTATATCGAACAATCTGCATCCAATCATTATAATTATAACAAGGTCCAACAAACTCCATCAATTCAGCAACTTTGTTGTAACAAACCTTTATGTTGTCCATGGAAAATAGGCCCAAACCATGTAACGACGAAGGTGCTATGCGATATATCCTCTCATTAACACAAAATCAGTGTTTATTGGAGGAAGTTCCTTGGGTACACATTGTTTCAGTAGATGTTTGTACCTCAAGGGCACCTCAATGTGGCCTTTGGTCTCATCATCATAAGAACATGACCCCCCTTGAGCAAGAAAAAATTCCATGCGTTTATTGAATTTTCTTCTAATATTTTGACCTCGAGTTGATCTCCCTATTTGAGATCTACTACATGTCTCACTTTCCTCTTCTATTCCTGCATTTCCCTCACTTGAGGAAGACACATCTAACAAATACCTATTTGGTGATACCTGTGCACCATCAAATGAGAGAGTTAGTTGGTAATGAGAGAGATATTTTGCAAATGAGTGTAATATTGATAAAGAAGTCAGCCATAAAGTTGATGTTGAGATTAAAATTTGAGTAAGTCCAACTGGGGCCTCAAGTGTTGATAACTGTATTAGATTTGTTGCTAATGTTGAGGTTTGAAAAACTGAGGAAGATTGTTTTTCTTGTAATTTTTTAAAAATATATTATTTCTATAAGGTGTATTGACTTATACCTGTCGATCCATGAGACTGTGCAGGATCCTTGTCAAAGGGGTTCAGGTTCCTGCACCAACAATTGAGCATCATAAGCATTACATTTGTAATTTGATAAACAATAAATACTGCAGTATCATAAGCATCATAAGCATCACATATGTATCATCATAAATGTAATTAAGCATCATAAGAATTGCATATGTATCATCATAAACATGTAATCTATCACATACGTATCATAAATCACCATCCATCACATAGCTAATAAGTAGTCCACATTCCATAAATAAACACAAAGTTCAAAAAATGTCACATGTATCATCATAAGCATGTAATCCATCACATATGTATTTTAAATCACCATCTATCACATAGCTAGAGGTGCATCATGAATTAATTAAGTAATGGCATTAGAATTCAAAACATGAGTTATTTATGTAACCATATAAGTCAAATCAATTTCTATCAAGATATCAATATTAAATAGATAATATAATAATTGCATCTCATACATTTCATTCATGTCATTGATCTTCTTCTTCATCCAACTCATCATCATGACCATCATCATCATCATCATCATCATCATCATCATCATCGTCGTCGTCGTCGTCGTCATCGTCCTCATCCTCGTCATCGTTGTAGTCGTCGTTGTCGTTGTTGTCATCGTCATTGTGTTCGTCATCGTCATCGTCATCACCATCACCATCACCGTCACCATCACCATCACCATCACCATTATCATCAGAAGCAGTAGCATCATCATCATCAGCTTCTTCTTTGTGTACATTTCCGTTAGGAACATCATCGACTAACTGTCATTCGTGATCATCATGTATATCATCTTCTACTTCTTCGGTATCTTCTTCTTCCATCACATTATACATTATCGTCCTTCCTCTTGGATCATGTCTAACAACAAATGACCAACCCGGTTTATGTGGAACCTCCGAGTAAAATACCTGCTCACATTGACTTGGAAGAACATAGGGCTCATCCCCAACTCGTTCAAACGACCTTGTATTAACCATTGTAAATCCATTATCATGTTCGATAACAGTTCTATCAAGATCATTTTTATTCAGTCGTAGCCTATACCATTTGATGACAAACAGAACTAATTTGAAGGAATTAAAGTCACACTCAAGTATATCATCCAAAATGCCTTAGTATCGATTTTTAGACTCTTGAGGATGTATGTCATTTCTAGATGAAATATTGGTCACCTCAAAGACTGCAGTTATCCCAAAATCACAAGTTTTCTTCATGTCATCCAATTGTTTGATGTGAAATTTATGACCATTGCAGCACATAGCCTTGTGGTGTTTGACCTACAATATGTCTAACATATTAAAATTATTTCGTCATGAGTTGATAAACATACGGGTGATTAATAAAATTATACATACCTGTTGATCTCTTAAACCATATGCTAAATCAATTTCCCTTTGTGTAACATTAGAATCTCCATTACGATGAGCTTCTTTAACCAATGAAGTGACACCATCCCATGTTAATGTGCGACCAGAATGTTGACATCGTTCAATCCACACTGTCATCCAATCAAGATTGTTTGCAATATACAAATGTAGCGCATCCCACTCCCGACCAACTGTACAAATAATTAATAGACCACTTACAACTGATTTATTTAGAAGATGAAGAATTAATTTACTACAATAACATCTTATAATTACCTCTCACTTTCTTCAATCTACCTTTCCCCATCAAGTGCTCCCCTTCGAATTTATTAATGGGGTTGGGATCCCAAATGTGATCTACGTGGATTTTTGCTGCAAACTTAGGAAGATATTCAGTAATGTACACCATAGTTTGGTATACCATATATCCCTCCACCATAGAACCCTTAGGATGTGCTCTTTGTCGAACCAAAGCCTTCAAAAATTTCAAGTGCCTCTCAACCATCCACATTGACCTAGTGTGTACAGGTCCACACAATTCGATCTCCTCAACTGGGTGTATAAGGTAGTGTTCTTGTGCATTGAAAAAAGTTGAAGGTAGACACTTTTGCATTTCACACATTAGATGAGGGATTTTTCTCTTCCAATATTTTATATCTTCCTTGTGGATTTCTTTAGATGACAACCACCTAAAGAGATTAAAGACACAAAAATATATAAACGAGACTTTACAACATAATATACAATATATTGCATAACAAGTAAAACAAATGGCAAATATAATATCTATACAACAAATTGAACAAACATCACTACTTACCTCATGTATTTTCCAAGATCATATATGACTTGCTTGATATTATTGTCGAAGTGGTCTAGGAGAGATAGAGGTAGAATGTACTGCAACAATTATAAAATGATCTTTTCATTGTTTTCTAACATAATACAATGAAAAGTACATGCGCAGTATACAAATATATAGTAAATACACAAGAACATGAATTACCTTAATGAAGGTATGCCAATCATGCGTTTTCATCCCTGGCCCAAATTCACTCTTCTTTGATATGAGATTGTTTATGTTCGTAGCAAATCCTGTGGGAAATCAAATTTTTCATATGACTTCTTTTATAGAATTGCTTTGCTGCTTCGTTAATAACCAAGGAAGGGCACTTATATTAATCTGATCTCCATTGCTATTTGATTGAATGACATTTTTCATTGCATGATTGGATTCCACAATGTCACTACAAATTTTGACAATTTTTTCTTTGTCACGCCTTCCATCCAATATTTTCCATAATGTCTCTGTTATATTCTTTCCAATATGCATTGTATCAAACAAATGCACAATTTGTAGCTTCTCGTAGTAAGGCAACCTACTGAATTGTCTGGGATAACTTTTTAGTCCCTTTCGAAGGTGGCCATCCATGCCTTGATGACCTTCAATATCATCAATTACATCATCAGTAAACAAAACACGATAGAAAAATTCAAATTCCAAACATAAACCATTAGATGGAATGACATTACCTTGACAATTAATTCTATTATATTCCAACTTCCATAAGTGAGGAATCATTCTTTGTGGCTTTGATGTAGTCTCTTCTTTCCCATTGAAAAGATGTTTTTCAGTATTCCAGTACTTATGATTTTTGTGAAGGAAGTGCCTATACTCATCAAACACCTACTTTCCTAAACTTTTTGAATGACGGGATTTCATCTTTGGACCACAAACTAGACATGGAAATTTTCCCTTTGTTTGAAGACCTACAAGATAATGTATAATTCTATTAAATTTGTTAATTTTTATAATTATAATTATCATGCACAACTTGAACACTATAACGTACCACAAAAATGTGTTAGCCTTGGGGCATCATGTATTGTCCATACAAGCATTGCATGGAATTGAAATTGTATTTGTCCTATTGGTCTAGAGATGTCATACATGGTCACACCATTCCATAACTCCAGCAACTCATCGATAAGAGGCTCAATATATACATTCATATCTTTAACTTGGTACTTGCCTAGTGGAATGAACAAAAACATTACATAATTATTATGACCATTTTGCTGCAATATTTATAATTAAATGTAGATGACTATTAAATGATAAAATACCTGGAACAATCATTGCCAACATTATGTGCTCCCTCTTTATTGGCATCCATGGAGGAGTATTATTGTTGATAACAAAAATAGGCCACACCGAGTAAACAGATCTCAACTCTCCAAATGGAGTGACACCGTCCGCTGCCAATGAAAACCTAAGATTACGAGGTTCTTCTTTAAAGTGTGGCCACTTTTCCTCTATGTCCATAAATGTTGAACCATCCGCAGGCATTCGAATAATGTCATCTCGACTTCTATTGTGTGCATGGTAATCCATAAATTGTGCCAAGCTAGTGCACCTGAATAATCGTTGCATACGTGGAATAATGGGAATATAACAAAGAACCTTGCGAGGCACCTTTTTTGTTATTTGATCTATTTGATATCTACTGATATGACATTCAGGGCATTCTGTTCCAAATTCATGTTGTTTATGATATATAATATGATCATTGGGACAAGCATCTATTGTTTGATACTCCATTCCAATATCTTTCATAATGGCAAATAATTATCGGTATGAGCGAGGTAGAATATTTGATGGTGGTAAGAAAAACTCACCTATCAATCTACAACAAAAAAAAAAAGTTTGAGGTGTTAATATAAAGAATATTAATGGTACATGATTCACCATTTATTAACTGTAATGACATGTATGACACACCTTAACATACGTGAGATTGTTATATTGGATAAACCATTCATAACCTTCGAGTTCACCAACAACAATAAAACAGAGAGAAGAGTTGTTTGGGAGCCTTTGTAAAGGGGCTCATATGCCTTCTCAAGAAGAGGTAAATCATGAGCATCAAGGTCATCCTGACCATCATGATCAGTTGTGCCAATACTAAATGTTTCATGGATCAATGTATTTGTACCATCATCTTCAATTGTGTTTTCTGGTGCATGATCATCATCTTCCATGGGATCATTATCTTCAGCTTCGATATTCACAACTCCATGTTCCTCCACTTTGAAAACCATATTCTTCAGGTTGTGTTGGTCCATATCATGTGCCCTTGGGTGCTCGACCTATATAAAAATGATCAACATAAATAAACCATGATCATGATCTCATTATCAAGTGATTTCTTATGTATATAAATTGTTAAAACGATATAATGAACAACTTACCAGTGGATGATAATCATGTCCCCCTTCAATGTGACCATGCTGCCTACAATGTTTCTTAGCTGTTTTGATTAGAAGTCTTCTATTCTTTAAGCCCTTACAAATTTTGTAGGGACAATAACATTTCCCATCACCTTTTCTTTTCAAGTTAGACCATAATCTAGCAATTGTCTCCTTATTTTGTTCTTCGCTGATATTATCTAACATGGTCTTCCTTCACAAGAAAAAAAATCAGGCTATGGAAACTTCAGTGCAAAAGCTTCACAAAAGTTGCAAATCAAACCAAAACCATTTAACTCTTCTTTTTCATCTTAAAACATTGAACTTAATAGAGAACGTATTTAATGTAGCTGATTGTGTGAATTTCTGAGCATTGTGTCTGCAAATTCTTACTAAAAGTTTGCCTGTTGCAGACTTTCTGAGAGACATTTTTGAGTATTCTAAGCCTTGGTTCTTGTATTTTCACTGGTGATAAGTTGGAAACTTTATGGCAGACCTGTAGCCAATCGATCTAATTTTGACAAGTTATACACCAAGCAAATAGGCATCTAGAACTAGCATTGTTTGTAGGTCACCCCTACCCTATGCCATGGGTATATGACTACCTAGAACTCCAGTTTAAGCATCAATCCTGGAAATGATCGGTATATGACTACCCATAACTCCAGTTTAAGCATTAAGTTACATAATTATTGACCTTACTTTGGGATGCTATGTATGTGATTGGAACCTTTTGTAAGGTGCGATCAATGTGCTATCATAAATGCAAAGCCAAAACCATTTTGATGAGATCATGATCCCACTAATACTATTTTGCCTTGTTAATTTTGCACCCACAAAAATGATAAAACCAGATATAATATGCCATCAATGCCCATATACCAACAATGCTCAAGATGAGCCACTTAGAGGTAGAGTTTAACCACTTTCCATATAGGTAGATTATCTCTAGCCTCATTTTCCCTATAGGTAACTGATTAGGTTCATTTTAGAGTCTTATTTCCAAATATGTACCTCTATGTTAGCTTTTTGCTTTATTATTTGCCTGTTTATGCTTAATCTTGTCAATTTTGCATAATTTTACTTAGTTGTTGCATCTTCAATGAAATTATATCTAATCATATCCAATCACATCAAAATGGAACAATTAATCATATTGTTGGTCTCTCCTAGAGGAATTAAATTGAACCAAATTGACTATTCCCCAATAAAATGTTTTGAAATGGTGAATGTATAAGTTTGTAGTTTACTTTCCTAGACTAGGACCCCATTTCGTCAACATTTCACTATGAAAGCATAAATATTTTTTCTTGAAGAGAACATCTTACAGATTATGCTTCAATGTATAACACATTTTCATAATCAATCATTCGACTTCACATGGATAAAAGAATTCACAGATTCTAAATCATGATCTGATGATGTGAACAACTCATATGCAACTATATGGCATGCAAAGCATTTATTTTAACATACACTTATTCATCCACATTGCAGGGATAACAATACAAGGCTCACATATTGGTCTAAGAGGATGCCATGGTCTCACAAAGTAACCAAGAACCATATGAAATGATGGTCTTGAATCCACACACAACTAGGGAGGATCCATACGATTATGTATGACTTCCCCCTTGTTTGTTTAATGGGATTAGCCTCCAAGACATAGCCGTCAATAATCACTAAGAATGTACAAGTGGATCGTAGCTACCCATACAACAAACACTTACCTTCTCATTAATCTATTATTTGTTCTAAGAAGGACACAAAAGTGGATAGAAAACAATAGAGGAGATAGTACTCAAACAAGTACTAAGGAATTGCATTAGTGACATGTCACAAATGTGAGTTATACATGTTCCAAATTGATTGATTCTCATGAAGGAACTAAGTTATCTACAATAATAGCCACCCAAGAAACCCATTTGCTTTAGGCAAACTATCTTCTTAGCAGTAGCTTAATTCTTGAGACACTTGATTTAGATATGATCTTGTAAATGGTGTTAAAAAGAGTAATTAGTCACCAACCAACCACACTCTTCATTTGTATATTTAAGAATTAGTTTGGTCAAACCTTGATTGTAACAAGCATAACCAAATCCTCCATGATAAAGTTAACATCAAATATATTATTGCATAACCAAATCTTTGTGGTGGGTGTGTTCAACAAATATATTATTGTGTGAATTGCTTTTGTCCAAAATGTAGGAACTTGATCTACATATCCATGAAGGCATGATTAGGTCTCTATACAACACTGTTTTGTTGATGCATATATGTAGTGGTTAGTTGTTTTCTTTTAGTTGTGGGTAAACCATTTTGAGTGAATTTCTCATTTACTTGAGCATTTTGCATTTAGAGAACAACTAGATGACCATTCAACAAGGGGTTTAAACTCTTTGAACTTCACAAATGCTCTAGCTTTTCTTGTCAAGCAATGTACCCACATCTTAAAGACATCAAATTATGAAAGATGATAGTCCCAAATCTGCAAATGACTGTCACAAGATAGTGAATAAGGGAAATCCATAGATACATTAATGAGTAGCCCTAGAGAAATACAAAGAGAGCACATGCATGCTAAGGGAGCATTGAACAAGCCTTTTTCAGGATAATATAACGGTAGTAAAAGAAATCAATAAAGAGCATAAGTTCATCAAGAACAATTCTTAGTCACAAAGATCTAAGGTAATCATAGAGGAGCTGGTAATAACTGAGTTCAAGAAGACACACTCAAGCCTTCATCACATTCCATAAAAAGAAAATCATTATTCCATATAATTGGAAGGAAATGATATATTGCAAAGATTACTATGAAGGTCTAAAATAGTAAAAGAGATGAGACTAATCTTTTATTTCTACTTACAACAGTGAATTGGTTGAGATATACTCATAGACAAAGTGAATGACATGTATGAGAACAACCTCAATAAAGGTAAAAAGGACAATAAATAGTAGTGATAGATGACAATGCATTGAATGTGCCAAGAAAAAGACAGTGGAAGCCATGGAGAAATCACTATCAAAATAAAGCCATTAAATAAAACTATTTTGGTGCAACTTGAGAAGCACAGTAGAACAATGAAAAAAGAAAACTACTTGGTCCTTGAAAAGCATGTAGTCACAATGATTGAAACCACAATGACAACATAGAGGGCATGGATGTTTGGAGTATTTCCATTCTTAAGAATCTCATGATAGTCCATTATTAGGACAGGTGAAGTGCACTATGTAAGTGTCTTAAAAAGCTAAATAGCCATAAGTGATAGTGCCAATGCTTTGAGTTCAAATCCTCATGAAATACAATCATGTTTATCTCAATGCAACGTTTGCCAGCATCCTCCCTGCGTGTGCCAAAATAGGAGCTTTGGAACAAGGTATGGACATCCATCAAAGCATAATTGAAGGGGGTTTTTTGTCAGAAACTAGTTGCAAATGCTCCAATAACAAAAATCACAAAATGGGGTAGCATACACACGGCATGTGAACTGTATGACGGAATACCTCAAAGAGATGTCATTTCATGGAATTTTAAGATCGCGGGATATGCACAAAATGGATTAATTCGCAAAAAAAAACCAGTTGCCCTTGATTGCAAAAAAAAATTAGTTGCCCTTCATTGAAAAACAAAGAGTTCCTTTGATTGCAAAAAAAACCTTACCTTGCTTGTGCAGAGATTGCTCCGGCGGGGGGGCAGGGAGGCAAGACGTGGGTCGCTGCTTGCTTCGGTTTGCTTTCAAAATGAAAATGTGTTGTGTTTTTTTTTTTTTAATAAAATGCCCGAGGTCATTGGAATTCCGACGAACACGGGCATTTTAAAAAAAAAAAATCAAATTTTCACACAATGTTCCTTGTCCGTCGGAAACCTTCGTCGGAATTTGACCCCAAATGTATTAGTGGTGGCATCCTACTTAAGAATGAATATATGATACATATGTTGTACATGTGGAGGTAGTTATCCCACTTTGAACATCTTGACAAGTGTTAGCCTAGACAGGTTATATGACATATTGGACAAGTGGTAGGACATACCTTTTGCAAGGAGAAGGTGGGTGTCCAAGTTGGGTTATGATAAGTTGTAAGAGAATAAGATAATATTAGTCATTTATGATAGATTTTATTATAGTTGTAAATGTTGTAAGTTATGATGGGTGTAAGATGAATACGAGCATCTATCATACCTACCTCCATTTATAGTAAATTTTAGGTGCCCAATTAAGGAGGTTTGAATGGGGAGTCATTTGGAGGTGTACATATGTCATTTGCATGCTTTTTGATAGCAAAAAAAAAGGGCCAAATTATTTGCACGATCCCATCTTCTTGCTTCATATAGAAGCTTTCCTTATTGTTGTATTTCACTATAAAAGGTAGTCTTGGGGAGTATTAGTCATATTGTGTATTGTAGGTGAAGTGTTATGTTGTCGGAATTAATCCATATTGTAGGTTGTTAGTTGTAGACACTTGTTGAAGAAGCTAATTGTTGATAATGTATTGTAAGAATTTGTTTACTGAAATACAAAGTACTATGGTTTTGGAGTGTGGGTTTTTTCACATGAAAGGGTTTTCCCTATGATATATCTTGTGTTCATTATGTTTATTTTTATGCATGCTTATTATCTACTAGTGAATGTGTTTTTCATTCTCTAATAGAATATTTGTATAGAAAATTTGCACCATCTCCCCCACTAGATTAGCGTTAGGAAGCATTTTTTGCACCTTAACTTCCTTTCAATTCCAATACCTAATAACAACTAATAAATTAATAATCGTATTTAACAAGTTTAAATATTTATAGTTTATTTATAATTATGGATAAAAGTACAAACCTGTGTCACACTTTTACAAAGGAAAAGGCTAACACAACAATAACTGTTCAATTTCGTCGCCATAAAAGTGTCATTTGCATTTTGAATTTGAAGATGATGTAAACTGATGAAATGTGTAAAATTTGTTGAAGTTTAAGTCTACTATTTTTTGAAATTTTTTGTCAATAATTTATATGTTTTTTTTAGCTTTAAAGTCTATTTTTTTTATTGCTGAAAAACGTTGAAAAACAGGGGGTTTGGTTCCCACATCAAAAGTAAATGTAAATCAACTTTTTTTTTCTCATTTGGATATTAGTTATAGATCACATATTTATATAGTGTATGAAAAAAAAAAAAAAATTAAAATTGATGTATATTTTCTTTGTAATAGCATTTGGAAGTCATATACACCAGAATTTGACAGTTTTTGTCTCCCACCACAATTTGTCTATTCAATTTATGATAATCCAAAAACTAAAAATACCCTTTTGGAGAAGACTCTCTCTTCTAGTGAACCATATTTTTTTTCAATTTTTTTAAAGTGATTTGATGTTTTTTTTTTTTTTTCAAAGCAGACTCATATCAAACAAAAGAATACCTAGTTGTAGTATTTTTAATTTTTTATATATTAAATATAATCAAATCATTAAAAAAATTATGAGTAGAATCGTGACTTCGATCTCTAAAAAAAGGTATTTTTAATTTTTTTAATAAGTTTAATTTACCTATTGAATTTTGTTGTTGAAGTGACAAGTTTGAGAAAATCATCATTTTTGTTGATGTGGCTGGCACTTGGCATTCCACATAATCCTTTATGGCCGGAACTATGAGGGCCAACTCCCACATATAAAAAAGAATTATTTTTTGCATTAAAAAAAACAAATCAATCAATTGCGAAAATAATAAGAGTTATTTTTGCAAACAATCCTTTTTTTTTTCAAATAAAGTGGCATTTTGGAGCGAGTAGGAAGATTATAAAGGGGTGAATATTTCTAATTTTGTAAAGGGGCGAAGATTTTGATTTTTTTTCGGAAGGCATCTACCCTTTCCAAGTAGGTTATTTGAAATTATTTTTTCAATCATGCTTAATTTACAATATTAGATGTTTTTTGGAAATTAAATATTTTTCAGATTAACCATATTCTTTAGTCACTGCGATACGACGTTAACCATTTCTTGGCCATATATCCAACACTATTTAGTACTGAAAATTATATTATATTTTATTTCTTAATACTTGACTCAAATTCTCTATGTATATTAGCTAAGTGATTTCAAGCAATTATTGTTATTAAATCACATTCATATGTACATTGCACATAGTCAAATGTATCTAATTGAAGTATATACTTAAAATTTCTTACTTTTTATCAATGCTCCTAAATTTCTTGAGCCTTATTTTTTCATTTTCTAAATTATAAAAATTGGACTTTAAGTCAAATGATTTAAATGGATGAAATTTACACATGATAAGTTTAAGAATGCAAAATTATTTATACATTTCACTAATTATATTTTTTTTGTTAAGAACCGACGAAAAATTATTAGATATATAACCTTTTTAGTTCAAAGCACTAAATTTTGAAGATATGCATATTTGGATGTGTTGTTTTTAAGTTCAAAGCATAAAATTTTGAAGATCTAAATATTTCTTGCAATGAAAAATAAGAGGACTAGATCAAGGTTGTATGATCGTAAAAGGGATGATAAGATGAAAGGTCATACAAAACGTAGTCAACAACAATGTGTTGTTGTTCAAGATCAACCCGATGATGTTCAAGAAACATCTACTCATGTAGGAGATGAATTTATTTTTGATATGAAAAATTTGATGGAAATGGATGAAGATAGTCTTTTCAATGAAATTCCATCTAAAGATATGATACCTGAAAGCACATTAAAATTGCATTGTAAGAATTTGTGGGATGATTATTTTAAAAATAAGTCAATAGTTGAAAGAGCACAATTATTTTCTAAGTTATTTAGGAAAAGGGAAATGAAACTTGTTTTGGACTTGTTGGGTGTTGGTAATAAGAAAAGTTCTAGTGATACATTAGTAAAAGAAACTATAATTGAAAATTTACAAGAAGCATTGAATTGTATTGAGAGCATAAGTCGAGGTGTCGATTTAAGTGTTGCACATAGAGCATTGATGACTATGATTACTAGTAAGGAATTGACTTGTAAAAAACAAGTTAATGCAATTTCTCAATTAATGAATGTATCTAGAAGAATTGTTCAAAGATACATTAGGAAGAGAAATATTTTGGATGAAAACATCGAAAAGAATTGGGTAAATGTTTGTACGGTTCCTAGAAAAGACAAAATTTCTGAAGATGTAAAAAGACAGGTCATTGATTATTGGACCAACCAATCTCGTGTTTCTTCCAATAGAAGGGATACTATACAGATGATAGATGAAGATGGTAAAAAGATTACACATCCAAAACATTTCTTAGATACAACACAAAGTGAATTGTTTGAAGCATTCAAGCAAGAATTTTTCAGATGTAAAGATTTGCCAAAGGATGTTTGAGAGATTTCGTCCTTGCTTTGTACACATAAATAAGGTACGTGAAACTTGTTGTTGTCGAAATCATGTTGAATTTCATCTACACTTGAAATCATATAAGAAGTTCATGGCAACAATTAATCCAAATCTAGTCATTCCTACAAGTACAACACAATTTGTGAAGTCTATTTTATGTGATAAATTAGAAGATTCCGATGAGTTCAAAATATAATGTATAAAAGGTGAATGCAATGATTGTGGATTTTTTAGTAAGTTTGTGTTGCAAACTGAGAATATTGATATTCATGCACTAGTTATATGGAAGAGATTTGAATATGAGACATACCAAAGTCAGTCAGGAACTGAATCCAAAAAAATTATGTTGAAAGAGAGTGAATTGTCCTACATTCAGTCTATAGATAGATTTTGTAATATGATATATCCACATATCCAACATTGTCATGGTGCAAGATGGCAGGCTAAACAATTTCGTGATTCAAAGAATTGTTTTCCACCAGGTTGTATTCTTTCAATTGTAAATTTCTTCGAGAACTATATATTTAGTCCTCACACAGAAATTCAAAGTCAATATTATCATTCTGATCAAGTTACAATATCTGTACAAGTTTTCTATAGACATGCACAATTTCATGTGGATGGTATAGAGAGTACTAAAAATGAATGCATTATCATCAATGAGGTCCATTTCTATATCAGTGATGATACGTGTCATGATAGGAGCTATGTAGCACATTGTTTTGGAATGTTTTTTGAAGATATTAAAGATCATGGGATAAAATGTACACAACATTGGATTTGGTTAGATGGATGTGCTGGTAAGTACATTAGATTTGAAATTGATTATTTAAGTTGTTTTTTTTAATATATATATGATTTGATTGTACATAACAGGTCAAAAGTTTAAATATATATATTTAGTATATATGTTATTCATGTCAGGGCAATTTAAGTTTGCAAAAGCTTTTAGCTGGTTATCCCTACAACATGCTCTACGTAGTATAAAGTTTTTGTGGAACTTCTTTGAGATTGGACATGGAAAAGGAGAGCATGATGGAGCAGGAGCATGTGTGAAGCATGCACTTCACCAACATGAACTTGCAGGTAAATTATCTTCATAGATATATAAATATGGGTGTGTGTGTGTGTGTGGGTTGTCCAATTTTCTAAAGAAAGAGATTTTGTACAGGTAACACCATACGTAATTCTAATGATATTATTGAATGGTGCAAAAATCATTTTGATGGTCGTGATACAACTTACAACAAGTGTTATTTTTGGGAAGTTAAAAGTGTATATATATATATATATATATATATATATATATATATATATATATATATATATATAATTTCTTAAGTTCTTGGTGTTCTTGAATTATTTTTAAAATTCAAGTGTGTGTGTGTGTGTGTGTGTGAAATGAACTAAAATTGACTAAATAATTTTTGTATGTATTATCAGATATTGATCGATCAAATCCTTATAATTGTCAATCAATTAATGGTATTAGAAGTTTTCATCAAGTCACGACTACGAGATTTAGCAAGCCTCGTGTTATTCTTGCAAGAGGAAAATCATGCTTTTGTGTTGATTGCATTGAGAACAACAGAGATACTCATTGTCAAAATATTGCTAATGGATATGTTTTGCAATGGGATATGAAATATTTTATCACAATGCCTCCTTACGAAGATAGTGACATTATTAATATTCATGATCCTCTATATTCAGCTGATTATGAACGTGTTTCTGATTTAGTTGTTATAGGTGCATGCATGCATAGTTTTTAAATTACATATATGTACATGTACAAATTTTTAAATTCTTCATTAATTTAAAAATGTGTTAGGAACTAATATTGATTGTAATATATATACATGCACAGTCTATTTTCACAGGTGATATTTTTGCAGTGATTGTTGATCCTGACAATATTGAAAGTGTAGATTATTATCTACTGAGATGCACACAACCAAAATGCAAGTTATTGGAATCAGTCAGTGATGATGATGGGCAACAATATCCCACTGGTTCAGTTGTTGTTGAAGGCACCTATTATCAACAAATAAAGATAGATACAAATGGTGTAACATTCATTGATTATATGCCTGGCCAAAAATTTCTACACTACAGTCACTTAGTAATAGCGACAAGATTGCAGTTGGAGACATTGCCAAAAAGAGGACGTGGCAACCAAAAGTGGAGGTTGCCTATTGAAGATCATGAAAAAAATTTAGAAATTATAAAAGATAAGGAGGATCCAAATTATATGTACCACGAGCTTTAAGTTCACTTGTCATGTTTGAACAAGTAAAATATATTAGATAGGTCAAGTATTTTGATAAACTCGTATATATATTTAGATATTTCTAGACATGTGTAGCAATGTGGATAACTTGTGGAAATTTAGTTTTGTTGATGCATTTATTTTACGTTTTATACATTGATTTTACATGTTTTATGCATCTATGTATTCATTTCATTTATATTTACACATATTTTTTCATTTAATTAGGTTGTTTGGATTCATCTAATTATGTTGACCTAAGGTGTTTTAAGTGGTCTTAAGGGCATTTAAGGGGATATTTGCATCATTGATCTTCTTTTAAATTTTTACACATGCATGGATTTGTCTTATTAATCTATGTACATTCATTTCATTTATATTTACACATATATTGTTTCATTTAATTATGTTGTTTGGATTCATCTAATTATGTTGTCCTAAGGTGTTTTAAGTGGTCTCAAGGGGATTTAAGGGGGTATTTAAGGGGATTGATTCTTTTATATTTTTACACATGCATGGATTCGTTTTATTCATCTATGTACATTCATTTCATTTATATTTACACATATATTATTTCATTTAATTATGTTGTTTGGATTCATCTAATTATGTTGTCCTAAGGTGTTCTAAGTGGTCTTAAGGGGATTTAAGGGGGTATTTAAGGGGATTGATTCTTTTATATTTTTACACATGCATGGATTTGTTTTATTCATCTATGTACATTCATTTCATTTATATTTACACATTTATTGTTTCATTTAATTATGTTGTTTGGATTCATCTAATTATGTTGTCCTAAGGTGTTCTAAGTGGTCTAAAGGGGATTTAAGGGGATTGATTCTTTTATATTTTTACATATGCATGGATTCATTTTATTCATCTATGTACATTCATTTCATTTATATTTAAACACATATATTGTTTCATTTAATTATGTTGTTTGGATTCATCTAATTATGTTGTCTTAAGGTGTTCTAAGTGGTCTTAAGGGGATTTAAGGGGATATTTAAGGGGATTGATTCTTTTATATTTTTACACATGCATGAATTCGTTTTATTCATCTATGTACATTCATTTCATTTATATTTACACATATATTGTTTCATTTAATTATGTTGTTTGGATTCATCTAATTATGTTGTCCTAAGGTGTTCTAAGTGGTCTTAAGGGGATTTAAGGGGATATTAAATTTTTGAAGTAAGTTCATAAAACATGTACATAAACACTTAACTAAAATGAACAACTAAATTAAATTTTAACGACTAAATTTGTTTAACAATGAACAAAGTTAAAATAGACATAAACACTTAACTTTCACATACACATGTACAATTAACTAGAACACTTAACTAAATTCAAATGACTTAGAGATTCTATCATTTAAACACTTAACTTTCAAAAACGTAATCTATCTATATATAAATGTACAAAGTAGTATGAAATGTAGATCTATCTAACCCATACACATATATGTCTATGAAGTGTACATCTATCTAACACATACACACACAAATGAAATATGCAAAATAAATAGCTAGTACACATACGCATATGAAATGTGTACAATACACATGTATGAAATGTCTAGTACACTTGTACAAATATATATGAAATGTCTATAAAATGTGTGCACATGCATACACACACACACACACACACACACACATATAAAGAATGGGTCACTCAGGGCCATGTCCTGAAGCACGTCCCGATCCATGCGCCTACAATAGAGTATGCATGCATAAAATCATACATTTAACATTTAATTTGAATGTACTAAAGTAAATTTTTTTAAGCAACATAGATTATGAGCATTTGTATGTAGACAAACATACCTGTGAAGAGTCTCGAACATCACCACCATGTGCATGCAGGATTCTAGGACGTCTATGTGATGAGGAGCTCAAACTGCGTGATAGTGGTGCATCCTGCAATGTTGAAATTTTGTTAGATATACATGTGTACACATATATTCATAACTTGCAAACTAACCCTTTAAAAATAGAACTTAAATATTTAAGATTCAATTAATTTAAAGTTATAATGTATGTACTTGTGTCTCATGATGAACAAGGTTGGTGGCAATGTGCAAATCCTCAAACATCGCCCCCTGCGCCTACAATATAAATTACACATGAACTTGAACATGTACATTATTTAAACATTCACTATTATTTAAATCTAATCTACTTGAACATGTACATGTACACGAGGTTGTAGATAAACATACCTCGGGGTCTCTAACACCTCCATCGCGCGCATGCTGGACTCTAGAATGTTTGCAAGAGGAATGACTCATCCTGCGCAATGCTCACACATCCTACACAACATGCACACATTTTGTTGGATATATATATAATTTAAATCGCTCAAAAAATTATTTAATCAACACCTAGATATCCATTTAAATAGAACGTAAAAACAAAAAAATAATAATTTAAACTTTATATATACCTGTGTCTCCTGATGAACAACTGGGTCAGTGGCAGCATCCAAATCTCCATATATCGGCCCTAACGTGATACCATATATAGTTCAAAAAATACAATCCAATATATATATATATATATATATAATTAATTTAATCTATGCAGTTCATGTGTACAATCAAGTAGCTATATAAAATATCTAAACTAAAATTAGTAAATTATATATTATATAATTCATACCTCTCCTACAGCATGTAAGGCTCGTTCAATCCTGGTGATGTCAGAATAATGCAAGGAGCCCACTGCAACATGATCCCCCTCATTGTCTGGCTCCATAAGCATGGTAGTGAACATCCCCAAAAATCTAGTATCAGGTCTTGTGGCTCGATCAATTGATGTATAAATAGGAGGAGGAGGTGTATCCTGACCAACTGTTGTATACTGGGACGGGGCAGTAGGATGTGCAGTAGCAATAAGCTGAGAATATGTATGCTCACAACCACGGCTAGATGCACCCGGTCTACCAAGTGCACGCCTAACAAATGATGGGGCATCCTGTAGTGGGATCCCATGATCCATAGCAATGACTTGATATGCATCCAAGAGATCACTAGATAAGCATGTGCTCATCTATTGTAAAGGATCTATGTCATGTATGCGTGCAACATCCATCGGCAATGGTATGTCTACTCAAACGTATGGATCATCACTCGCTGATGCATCATGAATTCTAGTATGAGAGCGCAACAGATATCTACCCACCCGATCTGATGTCATCTCATCCACCTGTGTGGCTATAGTAGCAATACTGGAAAATATGGACTGTCGAGTGTCATTTCGCACACTATCTGCAGCATGTGCTAGGTCCGCACTCTTGGGAAGAACCACAAGGCTTGGACCAATCAATGCCCATTTATTAATGGGTGGGGGTGCACTTGGTCATCTAAACTTATTTGAAATTTTGTCCTTCCCTTGCTCATCATGTTTCGCAAAATCGGTGTAATCAACATCATCCAACAAATGAAACTCTGCAAACAATTGTTTGCAGAAATAAAGGGGCAACTCATCCTTTTGGGGCCACCTATGATGAGTGGCTAACCATCTAGGATATATAAATGGTGCTACTAGTGCATCCGTGCACCTAGTAGGCATATAGCTTTTCACCCTACCAAAGGCCTGATAATGAGGAAACATGGTTTTCACATCAGCTATAGAAACCCTATCATTCACCATGTCCCATTTAACAGTACCACGTACACTGCGTGAAAGGGATCTATAGAATTCCTTTGCGTTGACCTCGTCATATGAATTATAATTGTCGATGAGGTCAATCATATGAACTAGCTCATGTCTAATAGTCTCACCCCTTTTTTTATTTGTGTGATCATGCATGTTTTCCAAAGTGATATTTAAATGATCTAAGGCATGTTGGAGTGCCTCAACAGTCTGATTGTAGAGTTGTTGTCTCTCCTGTGGAGTTGTTGCAGACCTATGTGACGTCTGCTTACTCCCGTGAGGATGAACACTAGGCTCAGAAGTACTCGTGTTATGTGATCCAGGCTCATCAAACATGATGTTCAGTGGATAATGTAGAACTATATATATATATATATATATATATATATATATATATATATATATATATATATATATATATATATTTGCACATGTGCATGTATGTAGTACACATTAAACAATTTAATTAAAAACGTATACATACATTTAAATCATTTTAAACATATTTAAAAACATGTAAATTAAAGAAATTAGATATATACATTTTAAAGAAATTTAAACGTCATAAATGCATACTTGAGTTAAAAGTTTCTAGATATAAAGACAAATTTAAGATAAATTTCTAGAGATCTATGCATAAAAGAAATTTAAACAACTATAAATTTAATCTTAAATTTCAATATATATGTCTAATTTACAATTACATATATTTGCATATACAATAATTAATTTGAAAATTAGTCAAATTAAGTCAAATTATGACCCCAAGTTAAGTCAAATTAATTTACAATTAAGTAAAATGAAATTACAATTAATACACAATTTTGCATATATGTACAAATTAATTAATAGGTCCTAATTTGGTCTTATATGTTCCTAATAGGTCATACTTAGGGTGCAAGTAAATTTTGTAAAAGAAACCAAGCAAGTCTGCATTATCTTGAATGACGTGGAAACAAGCTCGTTAGCTACCCATAAGAGAGCAATTGGAGAAAAGCAGAGGAAATTGTTAAAGGGTGATAAATTATATGTATAGAGAGTATGCAATACAAACAAACAATGTCTTGAGTGTGTGATGTGGTCTCTAATTTATGTCCGGAGCCCGACTAACTGGTTTTGGAGTTGGACGGGGAAACCTATTGGGCCACGCATGGAGGAAATCAATGTGTTCATGCAAGGGCCACCTTTTTTCTATTATGAGAATGATGCTTTTGCACAGAAGGATATTTGGAAGACAATGTCAAAAAATTTCTATGGTGTGGAACCAAAGTCGGTCGACTCGTCGAAGTACTTTTCAACTTCTAGAAGACCAGAGAATTATGATTTCAAAATCGCCCTTCTATTGGGAGATTGTGTACATAGCCTCTTGGTCTTCTAAGAGGTTGAAAAGTATACTTCGAGTCCCCCAACTCTGGTTCCACACCATAGAAATATCTAAAAATTGTCTTCCAAATATCCTTCGGTGCAAAATCATCATTCTCATAATAGAAAAAAGGTGCCCTTGCATGAACACAATGATTTCCTCCAAGCGTGGCCAATCGGTTTCCCCATCCAACTCTAAAACCAATTAGTCCCTCCGGACATAAATTAGAGACCACATCACACACTCTAGACATTGTTTGCTTGTATTGCATACTCTCTATGTATTTATCACCCTTTAACAATTTCCTCTACTTTTCTCTAATTGCTCTCTTCTGGGCAGCTGATGAGCTTGTTCTAACCCATGCGTGACCCCTTAGGACCACATAGGACCCCTTGCGACAACATTTGGTCTTTTGTTGTCCTAATAGGTCCTAAGGGGTACACATGTGTCACAAGGGGTCTTAAGTGGTCCTAAGGGGTCACACATGTATTCTAACACGTGTGACCCCTTAGGACCACATATGACCCTTGCAACAACATTTGGTCTTTTGTGGTCCTAATAGGTCCTAAGGGGTGGACATGTGTTGCAAGGGGCCTTAAGTGGTCCTAAGGGGTCACACATGTGTTAGAACACATGCGTGACCCCTTAGGACCACATATGACCCCTTGCGACAATATTTGGTCCTATGTGGTCCTAATAGGTCCTAAGGGGTGCACATGTGTCACAAGGGGCCTTAAGTGGTCCTAAGGTGTCAGGCATGTGTTCCATCACATGCATGACCCCTTAGGACCACATATGACCCCTTGCGACAACATTTGGTCTTTTGTGGTCCTAATAGGTCCTAAGGGGTGGACATGTGTCGCAAGGGGCCTTAAGTGGTCCTAAGGGGTCATGCATGTGTTAGAACACATGCGTGACCCCTTAGGACCACATATGACCCCTTGCAACAACATTTGGTCCTATGTGGTCCTACTAGGTCCTAAGGGGTGCACATGTGTCGCAAGGGGCCTTAAGTGGTCCTAAGGGGTCACACGTGTTCTAACACATGTGTGACCCCTTAGACCACATATGACCGCTTGTGACAACATTTGGTCTTTTGTGGTCCTAATAGGTCCTAAGGGGTGGACATGTGTCGCAAAGGGCCCTAAGTGGTCCTAAGGGGTCACGCATGTGTTATAGCACATGCGTGACCCCTTAGGACCACTTAAGGCCCCTTGTGACAATATTTGGTCCTATGTGGTCCTAATAGGTCCTAAGGGGTGCACATGTGTCGCAAGTGGCCTTAAGTGGTCCTAAGGGGTCACGCATGTGTTAGAACACATGCGTGACCCCTTAGGACCACATATGGCCCCTTGCGACACCATTTGGTCTTATGTGGCCTTAATAGGTCCTAAGGAGTGCACATGTGTAGCAAGGGGCCTTTAGTGGTCCTAAGGGGCCATGCATGTGTTCTAACACATGCGTGACCATTTAGAACCACTTAAGGCCCCTTGCGACAACATTTGGTCATATGTGGTCCTAATAGGTCCTAAGGGGTGCACATGTGTCACAAGGGGCCTTAAGTGGTCCTAAGGGGTCACACATGTGTTAGAACACATGTGTGACCCCTTAGGACCACATATGACCCCTAACATATGCATGACCCCTTAGGACCACTTAAGACCCCTTGCGACAACATTTGGTCCTATGTGGTCCTAAGGGATGCACATGTGTCGCAAGGGGCCTTAAGTGGTCCTAAGGGGTCACGCATGTGTTAGAACACATGCATGGCCCCTTGTGACACCATTTGGTCTTATGTGGTCATAATAGGTCCTAAGGGGTGCACATGTGTAGCAAGGGGTCTTTAGTGGTCCTAAGGGGTCATATAAAATAATTATATACTCCTTAGGATGTATACATACACATACATACATACATACACCTCAAGACATGCTATGAGGGGTCGTGTGTGGTCCTGAGGGGTCACACATGTGTGTGACCCCTCAAGACCACACACGACCCCTCATAGCATGTTCTAAGGTGTATGTATGTCCTAAGGTGTATATAATTATTTTATGTGTATTTATGTATGTATGCACGTATGTATTTATGTATGTGTGTATGTATGTATGTAGACATAGGTATGTATGTGTATGTATTTTTATGTACATGTGTATGTCGTAAGGTGTACATATAACTATTTTATATCTATGTATGTACATGTATGTAGGTAGGTATGTATGTTTGTGTATGTTTGTATGTAGGTTTGTATGAAGGTTTGTATGTATGTGTATGTATGTATGTGTACGTATGTATGTAGGTTTGTATGTATGTATGTGTATGTATTTACATACGTATGTGTGTATTTATTTTCTAATATTCTAAACTAATATGATAGAATATATACAAAATATATATATTTTTTAAAAACTTTAAAAAAATATTTTCTATTAAAAACGATTTAAAAAAAACAATATAAATCAATATGTTAAAATAAATACATTTAAAAAAAAAAAATTTAAAAAGGTACTTACCGCCGAAACCCTTCCGGCCGGATCTCTGAGACTTTTTGCGCCCTCCTGCTTAACTCCAAGCCGCTCAATGCAAAATGAGCAGCTTGGGCGGATTTCGGCACCTATATAGGGCAAGGGCTTTCCGGCTAGAACCGTTTCGGCCGGAAACCCCTTACCACGATAGCACAACGTGGCTGCCGAATGGTGCCAAATCGGTCCGGCCGGAAGGGACCCTTCCGACCTTAATAGGCACTGTTAGCCTAAAGTGCGCCACAAATCGGTATGATCACCGTTATATCTTACATATTTATATTATTGTATTTATTATTGTAGTTCTTTCTACATGTCAAAATAAAAATATTGTGAGTGGACGACAGTGCAAATGTAATATCAGATGCATGCTATTTTATGTTAATAATGTAATGATTTATTAGGATGAATGACACCAAATGGTTGGTGGTCTCATATGATTTGTATATTTATTCCTTGTGTACTTTCTAGGTGCTTTAGTAGTCATTTTGCAAATTTTTTAGAAGATTTGGTAGACATCATGTAATTAAATGATATTTTAATGATGTGGTGTAAAAATGGTCCATCTTTGATGAGTTGTTGCATGTCCATGTGCATAGAAGAGAAATGAACTTATAAAAACATTGATATTTTCTTTACATACTCAACTCCTTTGGAGTTTCAATTCATTATTTTACTGTTAAGAAGATGGTTGGGAGGATATGGTTCCTTCAATGTGCTCCTCCAATGCCTTGCATATCAACAATTGGATATTAGAGAGATTAACACACAAAGTCAAGTTAAAGATGTATGTATGTATGTAATGCATGTATCTATGTATATATGCGTATACGATGAAAATGGGATGATAAACTATTATAAAATCAACAAAGATCTAAACACATAAAAACTCTAGTTCTACAATTAAGAATCCACCATACATCAATGAAGAACCTAAAACATGCAAAATATCAAAATAATGAAAAATTATACCATTCACGTGCTTAGTAGGGTTTGATCTCCATTATGTAGATTCTTGATTGTGTGATCGCATGGAGGCTGATTTGATGCCATAGTTAGCTAGGTAGGGTTATGAAAGGATGAAGGAATTCTCTTATAAAGAGAAAACCTTACAAAATGGAGGGATAGAATTAAGAAGTGAAATGATAAATGGTTGGCTAGGATTAAAGGATAGCTAGAGGAATAATAAAATATTATAGACGGACAGTTAGAATAAAATGAAGGGATAACTAACAAGTGTCATGGAGGGAAAAAGCTAAAGAATTAATTAAATAAAAAAGATTTATTTAATTAATAGAAGAAGTGGGACCAATTAAATAAATAAAATATTTGTTTAATTTTGAGAAAGGATAATTTAAATAACTAAAAAACTATTTAATTAATAGAAGGCTTAGGATAAAATAATTAAATAAATTAAATATTTATTTAGGCTAGGACAATTTTAGGTGTCTATAGTATGTATGTATGTTCTACTTTGAGAACACTATTTTGTTTATTTGGTGGTTTGGCAATAATTTTATTTATAATTAATATAATTATTATTAAGGTTTGTCATACTTGATCCATTATATTATGAATTATTAGATTATGTATTTTTCGTAGTTGTACTATTTATGTACTTGGTAGACTTCTAAATTAATACAACATTAGTGACAACAATCAAACATGCAAGTGTTCAAGATCTACAGTAATTTAATTATTCTCTTGAATGCACATGATTTATGGATATGAATCAAATAATAATGAAATAAGGAATTAAATGATTTTATATACTAAGAAATAACAACTAGTTATACGTGAAAATTATATCAAATGAATTCGTAAGAGATATAAAATATTGACAAATTTTGAACTTAACTTTTTTGAATTTTACAAATAAATTCTAGATTGTGAGATTGACCTTAGGCAAGAGAGTGCTAATACTAAACTGAATATATGGAAGTAAGTACATGAATATGTGCAATAAATGATAAGTATACATACATAATTAAATATAAGAATAAATAAAATACAATAATAAAAATAAGTTTAAAAAAAGAAACTCAAAGTTTATAAATATATATCAATATGTAATTATATTAAGATATTTAATTTAAATTAATATCGTTTTTACGTCGAAGGCGTCTCCTATCTGAGAATGGACGACCTGACGTTGGCGATCAACGGCTTGCAATGCACGAGAATGGATGCAAGATGATTCAAATATTACTGGCCGTTAGATTTTTTTTCACTTTTTCTGCCGGTTTTGCTATTTCCCGTCGTCACCGTTCATTACTCTCGCCGTTTGTTTTTGTCCTCGCTACTATTTACGTGATGTGACAGTTCTACGCTGTGGTTTGGTGCAGCATTAGACAGACAGAAAAAGCCAAAAACTTAGCTCTAAGGTTTAGAAAGGGCCCCACCCAAATCTCCATAAAATTTAAGGGGGGGATATAATTTAATATGAACTTAGCCCTTCTTTCTATAAATATGAGACAATATCATCCCTTCCTCACGGCCCTAAATTAAACAATAGATTAAACATTAATTTGTTGCATCATAGGCATTTTTAGAATAAAATAAATTAGTTTGTTTAGATATAGTCAATTTAAAATTTAATAGTTTTTTTAAATGTGGTCTTAATTAATGTGTAAAAGTAATTTTAGTTTTAGTTACTTATTCTTATTTTATATGGATTATGATTGAACAAGATTAAATTTGGTCAATGAGAATTTATAAATTAGATAATGGTTTAGGAAGGGGCATATAGTGTGTGTATGTGTATGGTTATATTAATGTAGATGTATATATAGTGGAGGAAACACTATCTTGTTAGAACCGAATCAAATGAACAATTGAGTAAAGGAACCTTGTTGGTCTCCTATTCATTAAAACATTCAGACCTTCATGGACAATTATGTAAACGTCCTTGGTGATAAAATGTCCTCGAAAGAATTACCAACCATAGGCTACTATCCACCACTAATGTGTTGATTTAATCATTTTATAAGATTATATCTAGTGATACTAAATTAAAGGTGTTTTTGGTAAATTTTTGCAAGAGACAAGTTATTGATCCAAACAAGTATGGTTAGTGGGGTTTGACTTGTTATTATTTTAATTTTTGTGATTTCAATAAAAAAAATTATAAATTTGAATTTTTTAATCTTATATTATAAAACAAGTCAACAATTCTAGGATCATTCTATGAATAACACGTTTTCAGTTATAATCTTGATCATCAAATAAATATTTAAATGTGAGTATTCCTCATAAGCATTCCAATACATTGATTATAAATATATCAAAGATCGTCTTTTGAATCATTCCACATTATTAAAATTACAAAATAAAATGCATGGAAGATTCTATCATATTCAAAACAATGGTTTCTCATATGAATTATGATTTCTAAGATGGAATTTTATAATTTTGTACCCTTCAATCCTAGAGGATAAAAAAGGTATTATATTTTGATGAAATTTTAAAAGAATGTGAGCTTAGGATGAGATCCTAACCAATATAGTTAGGTAATGTGTTTAGGAATGGCAAGCCATCAAAATGTTGGCCATACACCTCATCAAAATCTAGCTTACTTGTATCTCATAAAAGACATGTTGAGTGATGATACATAATTCCTTACCTATTAGTTTGTATATTTCTCTCCAACTACCACTATACCATCTTTGTAATATTACTACATAGACTTCAAATCATAGAATTTTTTCATTCAACTAATTTTCTTAAAGGTGAATAAATAAATTAAGGATATATGTATATAATCATATAATTGCAAGATTTCAATGCCATGCGTCTATATCCTTATCACTCCCCTTGTATCTCTCTATCTCTCACCGTCTCCCTCCCTATCCCATATCTATCTCGCTATCTCTATCTCTATCTCTAACTCTATCATTCTATGTCACAATCTCTCTCTTTCTCTATCTCTATCTCTTATCGATTTATATTTATTCGCCTCTCTAGCCCTAGCTCTCCATTTTTTCCTTCCATCTTTCCTTCTATATCTATCTCATTATCTATCCATCTCTCCCTCTCTTCCTCTCTCTCTATATCATCTCCTCTCTCTCTCTCTCTCTCTCTCTCTCTCTCTCTTCTCTCTCTCTCACACACACACACACACACACACACACACATTCTCTTCCTCTCTCCCTCTATATATTTACCTCTTCCATCTATATCTCTCCCACCTCTCTCTCTCTCTCTCTCTCTCTCTCTCTCTCTCTCTCTCTCTCTCTCCTTATTGCAACTATTATATAAGCCTACTAGTAATGGAGCTTATAATGTTCCTAATTCAAAGGTATTAGTTCAATCATTTTTGGATCCATGAAAGTGGATGCATAGTTGAGTTATCATTTCTCTATTGAGACTTTTGATAAATGGCCTACCAATTTCCCTCATGGATTGTATAAATGTATAAAAAATATAAAGCAATTTTTTTTGAATTGACCTTCCACAACTATTCGGCGTACCTATTGCACACCAAGGTGCAATTGCTAGTTCTATTCTAATGGATAGAATAAGTTGGCAAGGTTGAGTTCTTTTAATAATAACTCAAGTTGAAACTTCTGGAGGATGGCTCTTTTAAAAAATGTTCTAAATAATTTTTTTAAGCTTGCTTGTGTTCTTGTGCATTGTCAAATTGTCTATGGAGGGATTATATTACGCATTTAATAGAGAATTTATTAATTAATTGAAGATCGGTTCATACAACTATTTATTTATTTTTAATCAATTAAAAAATAGGCTCAAGACACATTTTGATCGCTGCATAGATGTCACCTTATATTGTCGCCCTTTGATGGACTTGGTTGGGTTAATGCTACATGCCTGGTTAAGATCAAGCTCACACTATCTTAGGTGCAAAATAGGGAAGTGGAAAACACCCAAAAATGAATGGACTGTCGGGGTTTGTCTTCTTTGCACATCTGAATGAGTGAAAACTGAATGGTATCGCATCATAGATTGCACTACTTTTGACTACATTCAAAGCAAATATAAAGATATTCTAGAAATTAAGTCTCTAAATACCTTGTTCAAAGTAGAATGAATTGTTAGAATGACAGATTATTTGGTCAAATCTCATTGTAAAGAACTTGATCAATGAAGATTAGTGGTCACTCTAGACCAACTTCCACATAGTGGATTGATTCTTTGATGATCATTATGTTGTTTTCAATTTAGGGTCCCACAGACTTCGATGCCGGCAGGGACACGTTGGAGCCTAGTATTTTCTATCTCTCACTTTTCCACGCAATTTCCTTCCTCTGTCTTTTTATCGCCCTCCTCGACAATTTTCCTAATTTCACTTTAATGACTACCTTCAATGCAGTTACCTTCCTCCGTCCTCCTATTAAATCGACTCATAATGTCACAAATTAATTGAGAATGGCTCTTTACTCCTCTATCCAACACCAGTAACTCTCAGGACAGACTTTTTGTAGAAAAAATGAAATACGACAAAATAGATTTATGATGGAAATAAAGTGGATGCAAAGGGTGGATAGACCTTGCCATAATCAGACAGGCAATCGCGTTGCTTCTTCAATTTAGGATTTTATCATACCTTACGTGTACGCTCAGATTCTATCGATTGACTCACAAGAGATTATTGATTCTATCGATTGATGGGTTAATAGATTTTTAAGTGGGAACCAAAAAATCGTTTTTCCATGGCCATTCATTGTTTTCACTATTGTCGTACTGTCTCTACGCAATTTGTCCCCACTGTCCTTCCATCGCCTTTCCAGGCAATTTCCCCTTTCTTTCTTATTGTTAGAATTTTCATTTGAAGTCCCCTGGGGTGGATACAGGTTGCTATCATCAGACAGCTCTCTTCTCATCGCTTCTTCAATTAAGAGTTTCATCGTACCCAATGCTTTTATTCAAACATGCATTCAGACGTTCCCAAAGTATTGATGACCTCAATATTCTCAGTTGTAAATATTTCGTTTTTAACTCGCCAAGAAAGAAAAAATTATTGGCACTGAAAATTACAATGTTTGGTGGGTACTGTAAACACTGTATGGTTCCAGCAGTGTGAGTCTTTTATTTGAGTTAGAATTTTAGCAAATTATATGAAAGAAAAATATAATGTGATGCTAATGAAACATGACTTAGTGCACAGATATAGTCTAATCATTTGGGGGATCATTTTGCACGCTTCAACAAAAAACATGTTGATGTGGCATCACAATTGATGATTTTGACTTGAAACCTTAGTTGTAAGTAGGGGGCTTGCCAAGTAAACTATTATAAAAAAATTGTTAGTGATTTGAACTTGCCATATAAGATTTCGAGCAATGTTAACTTAGCGTGCTCGATTATTGCATCCTCTCCCCAAGACCACTTTGTGTCTTTGAGTGGAAAATGTTAATGAAATTATTTCAAGATGATATTTTATAGGTAAGTAATTTTAAACCTTGCTTCTTATTTATTTATTTATTTACTTATTTTTCCAATATAAGTAATATAGGTTTATTTTAAACTAGCATACATATACTAAATTTAATCTACATAGAATACTTTGACAGATATTATTTTTCAAGTGTATATTTAATTTCCCATTGTTCCACTTAAATGATATAATATTATAATTTAAAATGTTAATATATATTATTTTAAAAACAATTAAAGATAGAAATAAATATTTTATCATTTTAAAAATATTTAAACAAAATCCATAAGTATTATTTATATATGAATTTTGAAACTTACTTTAATCACATTGAGAGGAATTATGCACTCATAAGACAAAGTGGATAAGTTCCAGAAAAAATTCTTTTTAATATTGATAAAATGTTTGTAATTCAAA
Organism: Cryptomeria japonica; assembly: GCF_030272615.1. Taxonomy (NCBI): domain Eukaryota; kingdom Viridiplantae; phylum Streptophyta; class Pinopsida; order Cupressales; family Cupressaceae; genus Cryptomeria; species Cryptomeria japonica. The sequence goes on from NC_081411.1 coordinate 341,371,662, forward strand.
AACTAAAATTTTTCATTTAAAAACAAAAATGATTAAAATTATTTAAATATATCATGTCAATTTAAATCGTACTCTTTATTTAATAGTTTTATCAAATAGTCGATAGGCATAAATAAATATTTATAGGATTAGTTATTAAAATAAATTCATTATGTGAGTATAATACATCTCTCCAACTAATTAGTAGTAGTATTTAAATTCTTTATAAAATAGCTGATAGACATAAATATAAACAAGGGACATGATGCATCAAGTTCTATCACTAGTTAGAGAGGAAAGTAGAGATATGTAGATGGAGATAGAGATAGAGAATGAGAGGGAGATATGGATAGAGAAAGAGAGGACAAATGGATAGAAATAAATATATGTGACAACCTCGAATTCTAATAGAATTTAACGTGGATGATTATATGTTATTGAATCTTTCTTATTATAAATCAATTTTCTATTAAGAGTGATCAAGTTTCTTATAATACTTATATCTAAGGTGGATGTAGAAACAAGTGTAGTGTACAAAAGGTAAAAGAAATATAGTGAGTTTGTGAGGTAATTAGCAAAAACATAACTATGGACAAATGGAAGATACTGTAAGATTTTTTGGTTAATGGGTGAGATCTATAGTTACTATGGACTACATGTCGGTAAGGAAGTGATGAACACGGGTGATCACTGAGAGGTGGGGTGAATCAGTGATATTCAAAACCTTTTTAAACCAAAAGTGTGCAATTGCTAAAGATATTGATGAGATAGAAAGACACACACACACAAATCAAACCACAAGACACAAGATATACGAGAATAACCCAATGTGGGAAAAACCTCGATGAGAATAGTTGTTCGAGTCTACTACTGCAATCCAACCTCACAATAAAGTCTCTTATTACAATATGTTTAGGGCACCAACCCAAGGAAAACCAACTCCTGATGATTTTGAGCACCAACTCAAGGATCACCAACCCTTGCTTTGAGCACCAACTAAGAGAATTACATTAATATCATATTAAAATAATAGAATGAACTCCCTTGTTAAAATTTGTTTTGTAACACTTACAAATTCTTTCTACCTTCAGACTTTTGTCCTTCCTCTGCTGAAAACCCAGTCTCTGCTAAATGGTTTGTTTTCTATTCTTTCTCACTTTTACTATTTTTCCAAACTTTTTATTTTATTCACCAACCACAATTATATCTCTCACTTACAACTATTTTTTCATAACTCTATTCTTATTATTCAAATCTTTGAATCCACAAGTTTTCCCTCCAAAAGAGAAAATTCAAAAATAGTTAGCTCCAACCATTACAAATATTGTCTCATTATTACAGATCTACAGCCGTCTACACTTAATAGCTCTTTCCATATTTTCTCAGCAAATCTCGACATTATTTGTGTGCACTAGATTTTTCCCTCTGTCACCTGATTTATTCTTTGCATACAGATTTTTAATTTTAACGATCTCCAACTAACTGAAAAGATTTGATATCCTTCCTCTCTGTATTCGAGATTTGTTTCTATTTCATCCAGGTGGAATTCATTTGATCTGTGTGTTCTACATCCTCAACATCCTTCTATGTCATCAAGTCAATCTCAGTCAGCAGTCCACGCAGACCATTCAACAATTGCCATATCATTCTGCACCTGCAAGACATCGGATTTGGTCTATTAAGACTATGAGGGCATTTTGCTTAGACAATGAATCCATCACAACAAAATGGAACTCTATCATTATAGTTTTTCAAGGTCTGCAAGGGATAATTTGTGTCATAGTGAAGTGCCATGTTATGTCGAACTCCAAATGGGTGTCAGCGAGACACAACAAAGGTCACACCGAAGAGAACATATTGCTCCTCATTGCCCCGCATGATCTTCAAAAACTGATGGCCAAGATCATTGTGCAGTAGCGCAATTAGATAAACTTGCCCTAAGAGATTAACGTCGCAACACCACCATGGGCCCCACATAAATGGGCCACATATTTGACCAGATCAATGACTAGCATTGGCGCATGATTGTGTGATTAAAACAAGGAGATAGTTAAGGCTAGCTCTGCTACCACACCTTCCTACTTGGCACTTGGGTCCCACAAGAATATGACACCGCCAACATGGACCATTCCAGTGCCGCTAAAAAAACTTCAACAGACACACAAATGAGGTGGGGACCATGCGAACCATTTAATCACACAACACAACATTGTATGTGAGGATCGAGTCATCAAAGAAAATAGGAAGTCAGGAACAACACAATAAGAACGGGCGCTACTTCTGGTTTGACCTAATAACACGATAGTGAACTTGAGAGAACAAATCCGCAGCAGTCACATAGCCATAAGGTCCCACACAACATATCACTACCAAGTGAACCAATTAGAGATAGCCAACAAGACATCTGCAAATGCTCAGATAGTCGTGGGCTCAACTATTGGAGACTAGAGGTTGGCCAAGAATCAATACCAAGAACAACTTCCACTTTTCCAGTTGGATGCGATAGGCCTATAAGAGGCTTTTTACTGCAGGGTCCCACCATATTGGTATAACACAAAGAGGACGATAAGAGGTGAAAACTCTTTCACTAAAACACCAAGTCATGCTAAAAACAAACAACATCGACAAGACTTCAAAGGGCCTCATAAGAATCAAATGAGTCTTAGCGAATGGAAAACTCACACCGAAATACACCATGTTGCTCAAAGAGAAAGCCCATCACACCAAACCATAAACCGTGTCAGCCAGACTAGAATGAAGTCATCTCGAAACAAGAAGGATGTCGACATAACATATACATGATGATGAAAGGAAAAATTAGTTATGTTGATAAGTAATGTCTCACCGAAAACTATAGAATGAAGGTATTTTTGACATGTTTCAATCTTGCAACTTGCACACATCAATGGTGATGGATCAAGTACACTGTGGGATACCTATAGAACATTAAACTTCCTTGTGTACACCACTGCAATACATGAAATCACTTCTTTGTGCCTACCAATTCCTCTCGACCTGCAACACATCTCTTTTGCAACTCCACAACACATGCAATAACCAGTGTGTTATGTGCTTCACCAATCTATAACTATTCTCTTGTTGTCATCAATGACAATGTAATGCCAACAATCTCCCCCTTTAGCATTTATGTCTACCATAATTCTAATCTTCTCCTCCTTTGACCACAATGGCAAAGGGCCTGACTGAGATAAAAGTAATATCCCCTATTGAGAAACAAAAAGATTAATATGCTACTGGAAATATGCATTTGACTGTTTGTACTGTCTAAAAGGTAGATGAACCATTATTACAAAATCAAATCTTCCCTTGAGAATGGGCATGTGGTTCAAGGATGAAAATGATGAAATAGAAGGCTCCCCCTGAACCAATGACTCTCATTAACTTCTTAACTTCAACAAGAAGGAGGAACAACCCCCAATTTCATCCTGAGATATTCATATGTAGCCTTAGGTGAGGGCTTGGTGAAAGTGTTTGCCACTTATTCATCTGTACATATTCCAACTTGACCTCCTTATCAGCTACCTTCTCTCTTAGAAAATGATATTTGATTGCTATGTGTTTTGTCCTTGAGTACATGACTCGATTCTTTGATATGTTGATTGCACTTGAGTTGTCACACATCATGGAAATGGGGTCTGAAAACTCTACCTGGATGTCCTTTAGTGTCTGCTTCATCAATAATACTTGTGAGAAACAGGTAGCAACTGCAATGTATTCAGCTTTAGTACTTAATAATGAGACTGATTCTTATTTCTTGCTATGCCATGAGACCAATTTATCACCTAAGAAGAAGGCTCCTCCACTGGTATTCTTTATATCATCTATGCATCCTACCCAATCAACATCAGTATGGGCATGTAAAGTGAAATCACCTTCCTTTAGATACCATAAGTCATAAGTTATTGTTCCCTACAGATACTTGAATATCCTCCTTACTGCATTTACATGTGACTGCTTAGGAGCTGATTGAAACCTTGCTACCATGCACACTGCTTGAACTATATCGGGCCTTGAGGCTGTGAGATACAATAGGCTTCCAATCATAGATCTATATAAGGTCTGATCAACACCAGGTGACTCATCATCCTTGCTCAATTTGCATCCTGTCACCATAGGTGTACTCACTGGCTTGTTGTCCTCCATTTGAAACTTCATCAACATGTCCCTAGCATACTTGGTTTTAGAAATAAATATGCCCCTATCTAATTAGAAATTTGAAAATCAAGAAAATAAGATAGCTCACCAAGCATGGACATCTCAAACTCAGACTATATTTGATCAACAAACTCTTTGCATAAGGTATCCTCATTGCCTCCAAATATGATATCATCTACATACACCACAATGATAATCATATGATTGCCTTATGTTTTGATGTATAGGTTTCTATTAGCACTCCCCTTTTTGAATCCTTGTTGTTGTAGGTACTTGTCCAATCTAGCATACCATGACCTTAGAGCATGTTTTAATCCATACAAGGCTTTCTTCAATCTACAGACAAAGTTCTCATCTTTATGCATCTGAAACCCTTTAGGTTGTTCTATGTACACCTATTCTTCTAGGTTTCTATTAAGAAATGTCGATTTAACATCCATTTGGTATACTTTGTATTCTTTATAAGATGAGAATTCCAGGAACTTTCTTATATCTTCAAGCCTTGCAACTAGTGCAAATGTCTCCTCAAAGTCTATCCCTTCAACTTGAGCATATCCCTTGCACACTAGTCTTGCTTTGTTCCTGATTACTTTGTCTTCTTCATTCATCTTGTTCCTATAGACCCATTTAGTCCCAATGAAATTCTTATCAACAAGTTTAGGAACCAATTCCCATGTTTTGTTCTTTTCAATCTGCTGCAGCTCCTCCTCCATGGCCTTCATCCACTTTTCACTCTTGCTGGCCTCATCATATGTCTTGAGTGCCATCTAAGTCACAAGGAAGAAATTTACTTTTTCATTGTTCCTTGCTCTCCTTCTTGTTTGCACACCATCATTCTTGTTGCCTATAATCTGATCCTCAAGGTGATTTTTCTGAACATACTTATTTGGAGTCTTGCTTGGTGCCTCTTCCTCTTATTCACTTTCAGATTGTGCTTCCTCTTCCACATATCATTCCTCAATTTGATTTACTGTATTTTGCCTTTCTTTGTGCATATCCTCATCAATTCTAACATTAACACTCTCAACCACTCTCCTTAGTCTTTTGTTGAAATATTTATAAGCCTTTCTATGAGTAGAGTACCCCAAGAAGATACCTTCATCACTTATTGACTTAAAGCTACCTAACCCATCCTCATCTCTTTTGATGAAGCACTTAATGCCAAAGACCTTGAGGTACTTAACTGAGGGTTTTCTATCATACCATAACTCATAAGGTATCATTCTATTGTTTACTCTTAATTGAACTCTATTTAATGTGTATACAATAGCATGGATTGCCTCCTTTCATATACATCACCTAGCATATTTGCTTCATTTAACATTTTTCTTGCCATCTCCTTGACTGTCCCATTTTTCCTTTCCACAACACCATTTTAGGTGATCCCATTATATTGGGTTACACTTTTTGGCCAAGCTTGACACTGAAATTAGCATTTTTCATTAGATCTTTACTTTCTAAAACCTATATAGAAGCTAAACCATTAATAATTTGAAGATGAAGTAAACTACTATATTGTGATACTTTTCATATAGATTCTAAATATTTTTTTTTTTAAATAATAAGAAATTGATTGTCCAAATTGTTTTTGATTACGGAAAAAATAGGTTTTGAGGGGACCCAAAACCCTTTACATCAGATTACATAAGATAGACCAAATAAATTCCATTCATAACAAAACCAACAGATAAAACCCAACAGGGCTGAGAGACAACAAGAATAAAGCAAAAAAACTACTCAACCCACAAAAACAACAAAAAACTAGCAAACTAATAGCATAGAACCAACAACAGAAATAGCTCAACCCAAATTTTTAAGATTCTCCGCAACATCACCACTAAGTTGATGCATCTTCTTGGCAGCATTCTTCAAATCCAGGATGTCTTGGGGCACTTTAGTGGCTTTCTTCTTCATGCTAGTTTGAGTACGCTTTCCTAGAGGACTCAAATCTTTCGCACTAGCAACCATCTCCTTGTCCACATACACCACAATCCTATCCATATGAGCTTTCTCCAACTTTCTAACCATGGTAGACATAGTATTAGCAGAGGCTTGACAATATTTTGACTAGTTTCCATAATATCCTGGAGGGTAGCTTCGTATTTAGCAATTCTAGCCTCCATATCCACAAATTTTTTGTCATATATTTCCTTCACTCTTTGGGTGGCTTCTATGTTCTTAGCCAAACAATCAGTCATAACTTGTGTTTTGCTTCATGTCCATAGAACACCCATCGAAGCCTCCCTCAACCACCTCCTTATCAATATCAACTGGGTGAGCACTAGCAGCAGCATGTGGCATATCTCCAACATTAGCCTGCATAACTTCCATCTTGGAAGATAAAGACTGTTGCTTGAGATTGATGTTCTTAATCTCATAAAACACCCACCTTAAAAGACAGAAAACCTCCAGAGAGCTGTTCTTGGAAATGTTGAGAACATCAAACGAGATCTCCTATTTAGGATGAAAATCCCATGGGGTAAAATCCGCCGATTCCTAGGAATTCTTTTCAGAGCCATGGGAGGAAGAGGACGCCTCGACATTATGAGTTTGGTCCAGGGAATCCTGATCATCAGAGTTTGAGACCTTCAAAGTGGCTTTTCGAGTTTTACCCTTAGGACGTTTGTAATTATCCATATTGTTATGTAACTTTTCATAATTCAATATTTACAGTAATTAGTATTTTCAAAAGTGACATTTATTTGGTAATGCATAACATTTTTAATAGCAAGAAGGAAATTATAACTTTTGAAATATAGAATTGTCGCACTAATATCTAGTGAATGGATATTTTTTCTTAATTTTTTGTTACATATATCTTTTTTAGTTAATTTTTTGAGATAAAGTAATTGTAATTTGGACGGAGTTGTTTTCCATTCTGCATACTATTTTTTGTATGCATTTGAATTAACTTCTTATTTTTGTGTTGAAATAAGGATATCAATACGTAGGGAAAATATATTTTTTACAATTTTTTTTCTCTATTTTTAAAATTTTCTACATGTGTGAAACACAATCCTTCAATGAAAAACCTACATTCATAAGAAATAAAATATGAATATTAATTAAATTTAATATATTAAAAATTTTACTATTTGGAAAGCTTATAATAAAGACTAATTACTTTTTAAAAAAAACTTCTAGGCTAGGGTTTCTAGCAAAGGAGATGTAGACGTTAGAGATGATGATGATGCTACAGATGATGGAGAGATCCCTCACTTCTCACTTTCTCCTTCTGGGTCGTGGGCTTTGTCTAATGTTCTTCATGGTCTGGCCCCTATGGCTTTCATGCGGGAGTTGAGGGTGGAGGTGTCCGGTGTTGCGATAGATGTGGATTTTGCGGTTGTGATGGCAGTGTAGTGGTATGATGTCTCTGTGGTGCAGTTTCCTTTCTCCCCTTCTATTAGTGCAGGCGAAGGCGAAGTTGCACTTGATGGCGTCCGAATGTGGCGGGTTGGTTTTTGTGTGTGGGGATTGGTGGATTTTACATGCCCTGTGTGGTCCCCCTTTCCCATCGTTTCCTCAGTTGTCTGCAAGGCTTTGTGGTTTCATAGTTTGTCTCTAAGGGTCTTTGGCGTGTGTGATGGAGAGTTGTTTGGGTTTGTCGGGGTCGCTTTTGCGATGCCCTTTGGATTTGAGCTCAAGGCCCTTGTGGTGGCTACGTTTGACCTTTCTCTGCCCCACGTCTATGGGTGTGAAGCTAAATCGGAGGATAACTTGATCTTTCAGATTGGTTGGTTATGGGAGGGTATTTTGCGACTTTTGTTGGAGATTCTGCTAGGGTTGTTATTCCCTCATGCACTTCTGGGTATGTGGGCTTATGCTCACCTTGGCTTGGATGGGCTATTTGGGACCTAGGTGGCTATAGATTTATTGACAATATGGTGGTTGGTTGGATTTTGAACCTGCAGGGAACATTTTTTTTGGAGGTCTTCTTATCTTTGTTTTGTTTTCTCTATGGGTTCCTTCTTCTTGTGTTTGAATATGCCTCTCTTTCTATCCTTTGCAAGAGGTTTCGAAGTGTTTCATAGGATGCCTTTTTTCAACTGTCCTCAGCCCGTCCTATTGAGGGGGACCATTCCTTTGTTATGGGGAAGTGTTGGCTGAGCTTGTTGGGATGGTTCTTGTTGGAGGTTTTGATAGCCCTTTTTCTTGAGGTTGGTGTGATTTTTTATCTTTCCTTGTTGGGTCTCTTTCCTATTTCTCCTATAGAGGTGGAGAGTTTGGTGGAGCTTATCTGGAGGGATTCTGATTGGATGAGGCCTCTTCTTATTTGTAAGGTTGTGGGTGACTTTTCAAAACCCAGTTGTCCAGGAAAGCTTCACTGTGCCTTCTCTTGGTCGCTATATTTTGGTTTGTGGCCAACAGATTGGGTCTCTTTGTGGATGATTTCTCTCTTTTAAGCCCCTATGGAGGTGGGTCACTATCCTATAGAGGTGGATGCGTGTTTTGTTGTTAAAGGTGCTATCAGATACTATGGGATTACTGGTTGTTTCTTGGTGGTTTTGAGAGCCATTTTAAAACCCAAATTGAAGGTTACGGGAGCCTTTCAAAACCCCCTTTCTTATGTCTGGCCGGATGCTGACTGTTTTGAAGGGCCCAACTTAGATCGTGATAGTTTTTGGTTAAGGGTCAAGATAGCCTTTTGCTGCCTGAATTTTCTATATATAGGTAGGGGAACCCAGAAAATCCCTGATGTGTGGATGAGGGAGTCTATCGACTTCATCTAAAGGCTTAGGCTGTGTTGCCAGCATGTTCTGTAATGATTTTCTCTTAGCTTGGTTGGCTTATTTCTACTTGTGGTTGTGCTGGCTTTTGGCAGGCACTAGCCATATTTGTTGAAGTGGTGTGTTGATTTTATTTGCCTATATTTTTTGGTAGAATTTTCATTGTAGGTTCCAGATCCTAGTAAAATCTGAAGGTTTCAGGTCCCTTCAAAACTTTTTGTATGGGGTTTCGGGTCCCCCTCAAAACCTGTTTTGCCCTTAATAAAAAACAAAAGTTCTAAATGAATTCATTTGACCCCCCGAAAGTTAATGTAAAAGTGGTATTTTATCAACATTTTGATAGGTGTGAAGGAGACTCCATTGCAAGTATGATTTAGAAGTAGAGAGGTTCTATCTAAGAAATTTTGATCTAAATCCCCTGAATTAATTACTTCAAATGGGACCTCTTAAAGATTAAATCATTATATTTTCTAAAAAATGTATGATTTCAACAAAAATCGGGACATACCAAAAAGTATAACCTAGTATTGTGGGATCACCCTTTTGTTGTGGTGTCCCGGGGGCTTAATATTGTCTTCTTATTCCATGTCTTTCACAGTAGTCCTCAAAATCACTTGATGTGAACTCTCCTCCATGGTTTGATCTAAGACATTTCAGATTGTAACCACTTTCCTTTTCAACCATCTTCCTAAAGATTTTGAATCTTTCAAAATCTTGAGACTTGTCTTGTATGAAGGTTACCCATGTCATTCTTGAGAAATCATCAATCAGCAACATAAAGAATTTCTCACCATTTAGTTCTTTTGTTCTAGTTGGCCCACATAAATCAATATGCATAAGCTCAAGAGGCCTTGTAGTTGAATACTCGTTTGTCTTAAAGTTGACCTTTGTTTGCTTACCTCTTTGACACTCACAAATAGTATTAGCAGGTTTGAAAATCTGAGGAATGTGTCTAACAAATATCCTTTCTTACTTACCTTAACAAGGTTATCAAAGTTTATGTGACCTAGTCTCCTATGCCACAACTATCTCTCATCAACTTCATGCCACATCATGCATTGAGACTCAAAACACTCCTTAAGGTTATATACATTATCATTTCTCCTTTTGCCTCCAGCAACAAGTTGTCCATTACTTTCCTTTATGATCTCACATCCTTTGGAGTCAAAAGTGATTTTGTATCCCTTGTCACATGTTTCACTCACACTCAACAGATTGTGTTTCAATCCTTCCACATAGTATACATCATGAGCTTTTAGTTTGGCATCTATGTTGAGATTACCCTTGCCTTTTATTTTGATTGATGATTCTGCAAACATCATTGAACCACCATTCCAATCTTCAATTTTAGTGAATTTATTTTTATCTCCATTCATGTGATTGAAGCAACCACTATCTACTACCCATAAGTTCTTTCTTTCAGCATGTAGGGCGGTTTGGACAATCAAACTTGATTCTGCCTTATATTTCCCTTTTTCAATCCAAACTTGTTTTGATTCTTTCTTCTTCTTTGTTGTCGCATTCAGTTTTGGTTTTGCATTTGGTTCAGATGTTAACACAGTCTTCTTTTGCTTAGCTATCCTAAGCTTACAATTTTATGCAATGTGACCAGAGTTTTGACAATGATAGCATTTCACATTACAATTGAATGAAGAATTTGAAAAGCTATTGTAGTACGGAGATACATTTTTCCTACATTCATAACTTTTATGACCATACCTATTGCAATTATAACAACTAACACTCATATCTCTAAGTGCAGAAAATGGATTTCTACATTCAAAACTTGGTGGAGACCTATGCATTGACCTACAATCAACAATTCTATGACTATATGTATTATATTTGTAGCAATAGCCATGGAATTGGGGTACATACCAATAATTATTTAATGTGCTTCTTATTGGTCTTCTTGAATTTTTCTTTGTGTCCTCGACCTTTGTGAATCCTCTATCATCTACCTTGGCTTTTCCTTTTGGATCAGCATGTTTGTTCATTGTAGCAGTAGCATGTCTTTTTCTCAATGGGTTTGCTGACTGCAAAGGTTTGTTTGTTTCCATTTTCACTTGATGAGCTGAAGTGTGTTTCTTCTTTGGGTGATTCCTCACCTTTAGAGAATTGAACATCATCAAAATCCCAAACCCTCTATGTCTTTGCAATGCTTTTGTTAGTTCAACATTTTATCTAATGCATCGGTGCTACCCTCATATTTGTTTCATACCTTGAGTTCATCTCTACACTTTTCAAGTTCCTTTTTGAGATTCACAATTTCTTCCTCCCTCTTTAGATACGTCTTCTCCTTATTCTCTAAATATGATTTAGTTACCTCATACATTCTCTTAGCTTCATCAAATTGTAATCTCAAATCCGAAATGTTTTGCTCAGATTCCTCAAGACATTTCTTCAATCTGTCTTGTTATTCAGTAGCAACAGACTTAACCTTTTTGTACTCTTTCCTCACTTTCCAGAGCTCTTCAAATGCACTCACAATTCACCTTGAAGATCTACCTCGGATTCAACTTCCTCTTCTTCATCATCAGTAGCATCGTTTATCATGCAACTCTCCTTGAGCCATAAAGAGATTGACTTCTTTTTCATCCCCATTGCAACACTCATCAGAGACACTTTCTTCATCTGTGGCATCATCCTCAAATGTGTAAAGACTATTCATGCTTCTAAAATTTCTTGAACTCTTTGGTTTGTAGGTTTTTTTCATCTTCTCTTTACCAAAGGCTTTCATATTTGCTTCTCATCTTTATCCTTCTCTCCATAAGGACAATTAGATGCAAAGTGTCCAATCTTGCCACAATTGAAACATTTGAAAGGAATCTTACCTTTGTATTTTCTTGATTCTTTCTTGAGCTTCCTTATAAAATTTTCTACAACAACATCAAAATTATCTTCTTCATTATGAGAAGCTTCTTCTTTTCCTTTCTTGGTTATATTGAATTCCGCCTCTCTTTTTTATGATTCACTACTAATTGTTCTCATCTCATAAGTTGATAGAGAGCCAAATAACTCATCCATAGAGAATGTTGATAGATCCTTGGATTCTTCAATGGTTGAAACTTTCATGTCATACTTTGGAGTGAGAGATCTAAGAACCTTTTTAACAATGACTTCAACTAAAAGATCTTCTCGAAGTCTTCTTACATCATTAACTATTTCATCTACCCTTTGCAGATAATCAACAATATTCTCTTCTTTCATTTTGAGGCTCTCCAATTGTGCTCCTAAGTTTTGCAGCTTTGCTTCCTTGACTTTGGCATCGCCCTCATATATTCTTTGTAGCTTGTCCCATGTTTCTTTAGAAGACTTGCATTGCATAACCTTCACAAATTTAGTGTCAGATAAATTGCTAAGAGTTGCAGGTTTTTCTTTGACATTATTCTCATATTCTTTCTTAGCATTAAGATAAGTAGGAGTGGAAGGAACTGTATATCCATTCTTTATTGACATCCAAACATCATACCCAAGGGAAGATAGGTATGTCTCCATTCTCCTACTCCAAAAGGCATAGTTTGTGCCATCAAACACAGGGACCTTGACAGAGGTGGAATCATTTCTGGCCATAGTGATCATTAGATAGGATTTACCCAAGCTAGATAAAGCTTTTACTCGAAGGGAACCTTGCTCTAATACCAATTGATGAATGTAAGTTATCACTAAGGGGGGGTGAATTATTGATATTCAAAACCTTTTTAAACCAAAAGCGTGCAAATGCTAAAGGTACTGATGATATAGAAACACACACGCAAATCAAACCACAAGACACAATATATACGAGGAAAACCCAATATGAGAAAAAGTTATTGAGAATACTTGTTTGAGTCTATTGCTCCAGTCGTACCTCACAATAAAGTCTCTAATTATAATATTTTTAGGGCACCAACCCAAGGAGCACCAACCTCTGATGATTTTGAGCACCAACCCCTTCTTTGAGCACCCACTTGGAGAATTACAATTTTATCAGATCAAAACAATAGAATGAACTCCCTTGTTACAAATGTGTTTTGTAACACTTACAAATCCTTTTTACCTTCAGACTTTTATCCTTCCTCTATTGAAAACCCTATCTCTACTAAATGCTTTGTTTTCTATTCTTTCTCACTTTTACTATTTTTCTAAACTTTTTATTTTGTTATGTGAGAATTTGCCAAGATCTAGAGGCAATGGAAAACACAAATAAGAGAGAACAAAATAGATGATAGGAATAAACTGTATTCTATCAAGATGCATAATATGATCAACTGGATCATTACAAGACGTTTAATGATTGTCTGTTGTCTGTATAAACAATGTAGATGAGCCTGCTTATATAGGAAAGGCTAGAGATATGTGAGCACACAAACATGACATGTGGCTCAATAAGAAACAAGGGTAGGTAGGAAATAGGTGTGGGTAGGTAGGAGAAATAATATAATATTCCACATGAGGTGGAATGTAACAACAAGATAAGATCAACACCATAAAAGGTGAAAATTCTCCTACACACACTATCCCAATGTGGCACAAACACCCAAGTGTCTCATACCCAAACTACTATTAAATGCATGTACCTGAGTAAATTTAAGTAAGTTGTAATAATATACATGATGAATAATTATTTACTCCAACACCCCCCCTTAAGTGCAACTTAGGGGAATGCACTAAAGTCTACAATGCAACTAAGCAATGCAAGATGGGTCCTGGCTATGAGGCCATGTTAGGTACCTGTATACACCTAAAAATGGTCTGAAGATAATTAATTAAATTAGCAATTATTTAATTAATCCTTCTTCCCAATTTAATTGAATTCTTTAACAATTTGATTAAATTCTCCCACTCATCTACTTATTAATAAATCTAAGGATTTATTTAATAGGTTCATTTCAATAGTCCCCTTTGATTAATTAATTCAAATTAATTGATTCTCCCCCATCAAATTTATTTCTTCTAATCTCCTAATTAATTAAAACAAATCAATTTATGAGTTGTTAAAAGTTAATTAGCCTTTTCTTATTATTTGAATTTTTTGTCGTGGTTGTGAAGTATGATACCTGTAGCTGCAACACAGACACTCAATAGATCATTACAAGCATGGTTAGCAAATTTAAAGCAAAGAAATATAAAACCATGACAAAGCGATCTATCGCCTCCTAAGAGATGTGAGCGTGGATGTACTCTCAGATCTGGATAAGCAAATTCCAGTGGCTTGACTACACCTAGATGGAGGATTTGAAATGATAATGATGCAATTAAGCTAGAAAAGAGAATGATTAAGTTACATGATTCAACAATTATGCTATAAAATAATCAAATTAAGCTAGATCTAAGATACAATTGCCTATAATAACAATGCTTAAATGATATGCTAAGATGAATATGCCTATAGTAACAATGCCTAAGATGCAAATGAGATGGGATGATTTGTGCTCCAACATGGGGGATATTTATAGGATTTCCACGGCTAGGGGTGAGGTGGCAGGATTCAACGGTCAAGATTGAATCTGAAGATATCAAGGGTGAAATTGGAGGTGGTTGGAGAAGAGGTTGGAGGAAGGGACACTTGTCATCTCTGTAGTGACAAGTGTCAAGGAGCCTTTCTCATGAAAGGGCAAGTGTCCAAGAGAGGAGACATGTGGCCCAAAATGTCATTTGCCTCAAGGGGAGAGTATCCACACCATAGGAGGTTAGGATAAGGAGGTTAGGATGTGCAAGCTAAGATAGGGTTAATTAAACCCAGGATTAGATGGAATGGGTTAGGTTTAGGAGTGGTTAGGTTAGGTGGTTAGAAGTTAGGAGGCATGCGGGGAATTTGAATTTAAAAATTCAAATAATAGGAAAAGGCTAATTAACTTTCAACAACTCATTAATTGATTCGTTTTAATTAATTAGGAGATTAGAAGAAATGAATTTGATGGGGAGGATTAATTAATTTGAATTAATTAATCAAAGGGGATTATTGAAATGAACCTATTAAATATATCGTTAGATTTATTAATAAGTAGATGAGTGGGAGAATTTAATCAAATTGTTAATGAATTTAATAGTCCATGTGGCGGTTGTCTATGGTTGACCAGGTGACTTGGATGTTGATTATGAAGATGTTTGAAAATACCTGTGCATGACGATTGACACAAGGGGTTTATGTGGAGGCCAACCAACCTTGACTGATTGATTTGGATGAAGAATATGAAGACATGTGATTTCTTGGTGGACAAAGAATGAATCTGATATATTACAAAAGTTAGTGATGGTGGATTTCAGTATGGTAGTTGTCGATCTTGTCTGGGTAGGTCAACAGAGGATGGAGAATGTATTAATAACCATCGAGTTGCAGATGGTTGATAAGCTTGAGGAAATCGACAGAGGCAAATCTGTTAAATAGATTGGGGTTGCTAAAAATAGCAACTTGGTGCAAAGAACTTTTAGAAAAACAAAAAATAGTCATTTAATGCAAGTGGTCTATCCAAGAAAGAAATACAATCTACTGCAGACCGAATCGCAAAAAGGCAAATGGATTCCTCGATGCAGAGTTGATGGTGTAGGACTGTAAATGTGATTCAACATTAGTAGGTGTGGCTATTGAGATAGAGATAGAGGTGGAAATAAAGATAACTCCACTAGTCGATAGCAAAAAAAAGTGAAGTTCTGAAGAGAGGAATATTGTTGTAGAGAGTTGACAGAGTAATTTTTAGAAACAGAGAGAGGAAAGAAATACATCCATAGAGACAGACAAAAAAGAAGAGAAAGAGGAAGAAAAAGAAACAGAGAAACAACCTCAACAAGCAGAGAAAGTCATTCTCAAGATATGTGAATTTTGTAAGTGTTACAAAACTCATTTGTAACAAGGCTTTATCATTGCATTGTAAACTTGATCAATCACTGTAAATCTTTGAGTGAGTGCTTAGAGTAGGGGTTGGTGCTCCTTTGTGTAGGTGCTCATAAAATCAGGGGTTGGTGTTCTTTGGGTTTGTGCCCTAAAATTCAAGGGTTGGTGGTGCTTGGGTTGGTGCCCTAAACATTGTAAATTGTTATTTACTATGAGGTTGGATTGGAGCAGTAGACTCTAGCAGCTATTCTCACCAAGGTTTTCCTCACATTGAGTTTTCTTCATATATTTTATGTTGTGGTTTGATTTGTGTACATATATATGTTCTTAATTAATTTACAGTTTCAATATTTGCACACATAGTTAAAAGTTTTAAAATACACTGATTCACCCCCCCTCTTAGTGTCCATTTGTGTTCTTCGCTTTAATATCATATAATGCCTATCTCTATCTTACCATTTATTGATACCCTTTTTTCCCTTACTACATTCTTTGTCTTCATGAACCTATCATTTGCTCACTCACCAACTTACCTCATAAATCTTATTTAATAATAATTATTTCTTTTTACTAATTTAATATTTTTTTATAAAATATTAAATATATGATTTTCAATTAGTGATATTACTATAATATCCATCTAATTCAATTTCATAATATTTTAAAATATTAATTAAAATTTTATAATACTATTTATAAAATGTAACTTAAAATTAACATATTATATTTTATTTGTGTGTTCACTATTATAAATCATATTAATATTATAAGAGTTTAAATATTTTATGAATTGAATTTGTAATTAGAAAAATTACCTTGTAAAACTAACTAATAAAGTAAAAAAGATTTCATATTATTTGTTTTTAAAAATGGGAGAGTAAGATATGTTTAAGTATATCATTCTTAGATTATTAAAAATATAAAGTAACAAATCAAATAATAGGGGAAAGGAGTGAGTAGTCACCATAGCTAACTTTGTGCATTTTAAGCTCCTAAACGGTTCATCCGATTTTGATGATTTTTTTTTTGTTCTCTTTGTATGCAACTTAATTGGTTAAAGCTATTGTTTTGGCTTATGGGTAGTAACGATGCATGCTGTGGAATTCGTTATGTGCACAAGGGTAAAAAAGTACACGTTTCAAAGTATGGTCCAATACATGATCACCTTTGCGCCAATAGTAGATAACTCAAAATAGCCAATAGTAATGGACAAATGCCCTAATAATGAGCTAATTATGGTCAAAAAAACTAAAAAATGCACCACTATTGGTACATGTGATATTTATTAGTTGACCTTGCATTACCATTTTTTTTGGCTCCTACTATGTCTAGTAATGAAAAAAGAGGATGACAAAAAGATGACAGTTATTAGTCCTATAACGACTACTGACACCCTTCCCCTAATACATTAAAAAATATATATTGTGAAACATGATTTACAAAATGGAACTCAAGCCAAATGCACAGGCCCCCACCTATTCGTATTCCCCTTTTATTTGGGCCTTGACAGTGTTTAACCTTTCAGAACAAAGGCGAATATAAAAATGACGCTCAAAGATAAAACTCCTTAGCACAAGTGTTTTTCTACAAATCGAGGTCAAGATCAACTCTGAAATAGCAAAATATATGATATTAAATTACCAGAGATTTCAACCGATGCGATAGTTCTTCTACTCCAAAGCGCACTGGTGGAAAGATCGAGTGCAGACCATTACATTTGTGTACATTCTGGGCGGTGATTGAGGGCAGCGACAAGCAATGTTTGACCTTCATCAACAACCATGCATTAATGCAAACTTCTCCTCACATGACAGAATACGGATGAAAACATAAATGCACAGCGCCTAAAAGATATTCAGAGATCTTTTTACCTGACGTATATTAGATCGGAGCAGTTAATGCTTTAAAATCCACTACCTACTACGAACTGAAAATTGTAATTCTGATCTTTTTTGTCTGACCACGTAACAAGTACACTGTAATTTTAATTCTCCCAGTTGGAAGTTTTTGGAATATAGGGGAAAGGACCCAGTAGTTGAGCATGTTCCAATTGTTGTGAGGGTTGTTGATATCTTTTGTTCCAAAAATTGAACAAATAAAACCTATTGTTTGAAACAAAAAATATCAATTTTTGTTAGGAAATGTACCAACAGTTGTTAGGAAATGTACCAATAGTTGTTAAGAAATGTACTAATATTGTAAAAAGTAACCAATCAGGTGATGCCACATCAGCTGCACAACTATTGGGGTCTCTTTTGCACGCCTATTGGTCTCACTTTTTTTTGGGGCTGTTTTGGACACCTTGGCAAAAAGCATGCTGATGTGGCATCATATTTGATGATGTGGCCTTGAAACCTTAGTTATAAGCAGGGGACTTGCCAAGTAAGCTGCTGTAAAAAAATCGGAGTGATTCGAAATTTCCAAGTAGGATTTTGAGAAGCGTGAAGTTAGGGTGCACGACTACTGGGTCCTTTCCCCTATATAACACTGAAATAATATGACCGGAACAATTTGGAGGAAATGAGATGGTAATGACACATCAACACATCGTTATAAACACCCCTGGGAAAAAGCCAGCTGTAAAATATTCCGGCGTGACAGATTAGGTGAAACCAATGAAATAGAAATGAATTTTGTATTAGGTTCTGCCGGCCATTAAAGGCTGTACATTAAAGCGAACAGAGTTAAATTTATTTCACACCTGCATAAATGTACGATGTTCAGAGCATTCTGTTGGAGGGTCAGTCTAGCAGAGATCGATGGGGTCAATCAGCGATACAACAATACCTAAATTGAAGATTACACTGACGGGTAGAAATTGGAAATATTATCGTGTCCGAGTTTCGTTCATCTTTACGGCAACGACGACTAAAACCGTCGGGATAAAAAGTAGGTGTCAGAAATGTCGAAAATCCGGTGGGATTCTCCCACCTATATAGCCTATTGGCTAAATAATACTAAACAATGTAATAGCATAGTTAATTAAATTAGATGACAGTCGCCTCCAAATTTATTCAAACAACTGCAGTCACCAACGCAAAGTCAGTCAACCTCAAAAAATCTTCGGTCGCTTAAGGCCTATTGGTATTAAATGGAAACCCCAGAAAAGGACTCAAGCTTCTGGGAAAGAGTGTAAAAAACGCCGCTGGATGTTGCAGGCCACCGATGCACGAAAATTAGGTCAAGTCCAAACATAAGATTTCAAATGCCAGCCGTCAATTTTAGAGACTGCCAGACTGAAACCTACTTATATCGCTGGTGCAAAGTGATGGCCACTGGAAGGCGGAACGTGCTTTTCCCTGCAAATAAATGGCAAAAGGGGTGAGCAGTGACGAGTCACATTCGCCTATAAATACAGTTACCTCCAGCTGTCTGTTTTCCTTACCCTATGCCTTTTTTATGTATTCATTGTAGACATCGTTTGTTGAGCTTGTGCGTTGACGTGGACTTGATTTGAACTCTTTCTTTTATATGCTCCATCAACGTCAAGTTTCTGGCGTGGAGTCCACGATAAAACAAAGTAAATTAAATTAAGTTGTACCCGTACGTACAACTTGCATGTGAGCTGTCTGTTTATACACTGACTTAAAATATTGGGAGAGTCATCATCAGTCTCAGCCTTCACATCGTACTCTATTCTCTTAAAACTTTTCTTTTAAAATAATGTCCTAACCGCAAATTGCGCTACACCATGGAAATTGCGTGAAACTAAAATATAGAAAAGGATGGGTACGAAAAGTAAAATGAAATATGACAACTTAAATTTAAGTGACTTGGTGTAGTGGTGGATAATTTGTGTTCTCGAAAGAGAGGTTACAAGTTCAAAATTCACTAGGAGGGTAAGGTATCTATGTCTCATTTGTAGTGCAGTTAGGTATCTGTGTCTCATTTGTAGTGCAGTTAGGTACCTCCCGCAAGGTGTATGAGGTAGTCCCATAAAGCTCTAACCCATCTGTAGACCCATACATAGATGATTGACATTGTGGACTATAACAGACATTTTACCTTTTTTTACTTGAAATACAACTCGTATGTGAGTACTCTGTTTGTTTATTCACTGACAAGTCAGCGATCCTTTTCACATGGTACTTTATTCTCTTTAAAGCTCTTTAATGCTTTTCATTATTAAATTATTGTCCTTAACACTAATTGCATGGGAGTTCGGAAAAAAATGAAATGGCATAAACTTTCACAAAAAAGGTGAAATTTTGATGCTTTGCTTGTAATCTTAATAAAATTATTGTCTTTAAAAACACGGTGTATTTTCTTAGGATCATATTAGGTTAGCTCGTTCTTAGAGATAGAGTATCATAATTGTTCATTCTCTCATTCTTTCAATTATTAATTTTAAAAAAAATTAAAAAATAAATAATTAAAAGTTTATTGATAAATTTTATATATATTAAGAGTCATTTATTTTTAAGCATTTTTAGATCATAATTGATCCATTTGTACATCTTTATTGGTACCTATAGCTCACTATTATTGAAACATTTGTACATAGGTATTGACAATTTAAAGTGTACGATTATCGAAATATCTTTACACAAATAACACATAACGAATCTCATAGAGTATATCGATACTACCAAAAAACCAAAATAATAGTTATTAACAGTTAAATCAAAATTAACTATAAGACAATTGATACGCTTTCCCTACCTCCTAAATGTTCAATAAGCTACAAACCAATTGCCTACCATATCCCATGCGTCATTTTAAAGATTGGGGCCCTAAAATTCTTAAACTAGAGAATAACACTCCACTAAAACTATGAAGACAACGTGGTGAAAATTCAAAACTACCTAATTAGTGGGGTAGTGAAAAGATAAATAGGAAGCATATTTTAACCAATCTAGGTTGAATAAACGGATGAAGTGATAATCAGATCTAGTTGAGAATTTATGAACCTTGATAATAAATTAAAATAGATTATGTTTATTTAAAATGTTAGTAGTGGTAATCTGATGTGTCGTTGAATGGTGTTTTATTGCAAATTAAAGCTACTTTAGATTTGATTTTGTTTCAAGTGTAATTGATTTGTATTATGGAAAATTAAATTAATATTTTATGTGATTAAGAAATTAGTTGGTCTATTTTTATTATAATTAGATTAATAATGTTAGCAAACATTTTTTAAAGAGTTTGTTATGTAAAGGTCATTTTTTATGAATTAGATCTCTAAATAGATTTATTTAACAACTTGTAAACAATGATTATAGATAGTCAAAAAAAGTGCAAACAATATCTCGATAACGATAAGAAAGAAATGCTAGAAGGGATAAGGATAAGATGACAGAGTCAAGCGGGTGAAAATTGGACTGACAAGGGATCAACAAGCAAGAAAATAGCAAGTTAGGAGGCGAGAAAAGCCAATTAGGGTTCCATACCCTATATATAGAAGTCACAAGGAAAAACATCATCATTTTCATCTAGAGCATTTGAGAGATTAGAGCACAGAGCATCTAAAGAGCTTAGGAGAGTAGTCAACAATTGGAGATCTATGACAGTCAAATTACACTGCTTTGACCAAGTTCGACGCTTCAAGCGACCAACAAACATGGGTGAGTCAATACGTACCTCAAGCTTGCTTATACATTTTGCATTTATGACATAGTTATTAGGCTAGAATGTAGGATAGAACACAAATGCAGAAGTAAAATTTTAGGTTTTAGACACCTATAGGTAGCATTTGAGCGTGTATGCGAAGTGATGGCATATATAGATCTAGCGATTTTGCATATATGCATGTAATTGTGTTTATGTCTGCAATTTTTACATGTGTGATTTAGGGCATGTATAGGTTGTAAGGCTGCGTTTGCATCTAACAGTGGCATGTATACATGTGAAAACGTGTGTGTGTCAAATAAAAGTGTGTATGTGCAATCTTTGCACGTATGTGTCAGGATGGGCAAAAATCAATAGTTTTGTGATAAACATATGCTACGAATTAGGTAAATTATCAAGATGATAAATTCAGACAGGTGCCTCAACAAAATAGGATTAAGGCAGGAATTAGTGATAATGTGATAGACATGTGCAGCCAATTAGATAAACTATCGAGATGATAAACTACGACAAGTGCCCCTAGCCAAGATATGATGCTAAGCAGATCTTAGATGAGTTGTTGGATTGATAAAATCCGGTGAGTGTTCTATCTAGATAGGATTAAGTACAATGTGATAAACATATACACTAATAGGAGTAGCATCATGTGATAAACAAAGGCACTATAAGGATAGAGCCTGATGAGCAACACCATTTGATAAGCATAAGTATTGCAAGGATAGGATAGGATAAGAAGCACCATGTGATAAACATAAGTACTACCTAGGACTGATGCGATTGGTTTGGTATGATTGCATGAGTATCTACCTCTCTTGGAGTCCTGAGAGAGATATTTGATGACACAAAGATTGTGGCCATAGTTGGCTGATGATGATCATAGTGTTGGCAATTGACACTCATCTGGTGGCTTCTAATGCTTGATTAATGGTTTATGGTTGTCATTGATGGCAACTCTTCATGAGATTCCCATCCAATAATCACAGATCTTGATACCCATAAGCAGATGTCAACCAATAGCTAGTTAACCAGTATTTCAGGTTGATCAGAGTTGTTTGGTCCGAAAGCTTGCTGGTGATTGTGATGTCATGAATCATGTATAGGATGATTGGGCCGACATAGAGACAACATTTTATCATCAATTTGGTGATCCAGTCAAGCCGACATAAGACTACACGTAACATTAGCAGGTCGACCTGGTGAATGATCTATTTTGTGATTGCAGATATATAAGACCAGTGTAGATGGTCAACCTTTTTTATGTAAGGTATGATTGTATGCGAGCGAGTGGTGATTGATAATCCTTTGTAGCATAGTTTCATGTGCGCATTCTCGATCTGGTAGCTGACTGAGGTAGAGAACATGGCAAAACAAAGTAGAAGAACAGAGGTGATACAATCAATGTATTTGGCACTTAACCGGAACTCACCCAGGCATTGTAGATGTTATTTTGGAGTTCATTTGCAGTAATTCATCATTGTAATTAACCAGTAAGACAATGAGCCTTTCAAGGTTGTAGCCCCTATTGTAAATGAGTTGTAAACTCTAGGCAGTCCGCTCGAATGCAAGTGCATTCCTTATTTTGTAATATTGTTTTGCTACTGGCCATAGTAGAATAATATTGTGGGTTCAAATCCCACTGTTGTTTTTCCCATTTGGGTTTCCACGTAAAAATCCTAGTGCTATGATTTTATGGTTGGTTATTTTGTGTTTCTGCATTTCAGTTTCATGTTTATGTTTCTGGTGGTTTAAAGATAAGTCAAAAAACTCATTAATCAGTAGATCACTGATTCTCCCCCCACCTCCTCTCAATGATCCATGATTCCAACAATTGGTATCAAAGCCTAGTTCCTCTGAGGAAGCCTAACCACTTGAGGAAGGTCTGGGAGATTGAATCAATGGATTCCGGTTTTAAGAGACAGCTCAGTGTGGCACTTGAGGATCTTGATGCAATGAGAAATGAGACCAGTTTCTTGAAGAGAAACCTGAATGTTGACGATGACTTCATTAATGAATTGAAGGAACAACTAAAACTTCAAAAGACAAGAGGAAAGAATTGATGTACAAGGTGAAGGCGAAAGAAGATAAAATCATGGAAATCGGGGTAAAGTTGATGAAGTTAACAAGCTTGAGAGAGAATGTTGCATTGAAGAATGAGATGCAATCCATTTTGATGAGGCTGACTAAGGAGATTGATGATCAGAAGAAGAATGAAAAGAGTTTGGCACAATCATTGAAGGACAGAGCAGATGAATGCTTCAAGATTACCTATGAGAATGATCAATTGAAGCTTGAGCTGACACAATCAAAGAATAATGGTCAAGAACTTGAAAGACAAATTGTTGCCCCAAGAGATGAACTTGCTACTACAAATGAATACAAAGACAAATTCAATGCGAGCTCAACAAGGCTTGAGAGATGCTAGAAAGTTAGAGACATGGAAAGGACATGTGAGGACTTGGATTTGAGAAAGGAGAATCCTCCAGATTTGGACAAAGTAATGCAAAACCTAATCAGAAGAAGAGCAAGAATCCTCCGGTAAGATAGCCTAATGCTCATAAATTCAATGGTAGATACTTTACTTGCAATAAATTTGGTCATATGGCAAATCAATGTAGAAGTAGGATGAATAATGAAATGAATAATGTGAACAATGGTGCTACCTTTTACCGGTCAGTGTTTCATATGCAATAATGAATCTCTTTCAAAAAAAGATGTGCTATGCTTGTGGGATGTTTGGACATATTTCTAACTAGTACAGGATGAAACCAAACCAAATTAACTTCAGACCGATGGAAAATGTTGTTTTCAGTGCATGCAATAGAACCGATCACATTGCAAAATATTGCAGAAGCAAAAAGAGTGCTCCGATAGACAAGAACAAATCAGATGAGAAAGGAAAGGTAAAGGTAGAGGAGATCAGAGACAAGCATGAGAAGATGTGGGTCAGCTAAAATAGACAATGGATTTGCACCCAAATCCAATGCAAGATCTTCATCTGGTAACTAGGGCTTTTTGCCTTAGGGGGAACTTTTCATGCAAATTCTAAGAACCCACTCTTCGATGATTTGCAATCAATTTGAGAAGGCTATAGAAGGCTTAAACCATATATGCATATGTTATCTGAAAGATTTAGTGAAGATCTGATGCTCTGGTAAGTGACTCCATGAAAATCAAGGTAATCGATTGCAACATTTATTATAATGGAGAATTAGGTTTTTGAAGGATAAAAAGACATTTGAAAGCTTTATTTTTACAATGCGATCAAGGAATAAGTGCATAGAAGAAGAGAAAAGTAATTTGATGACCTAGATAGCGATTTCAGTGATCCTAAAGTGAATATATGTTCCCAGTTGTGAATTGAGGTATTTATTTGTTTCAAGATATCAATTTTTAAAAATCCTAAGTTCGAAATGGCTTGTACATCTGGAATTGCTACCTTGCTAGTAGTGGAAATCAAGGATAGGGCTCAACCCATTTTCAAGAAACATCCTTTCAAATCTATTGAGGATGATCCTGAACGAGTGTTTTCCTCTATATCCTATGGTGTTCTTCACAATAAGGACATAAGGGCATATATCCACTGTGATCTTGATGAACTCGGGAGTGCTGATATTTTGTCCCTATACAACAAGCATCTGGCAAACAGCTTGGGAAATCTCAAGCTGGAATATCAGCACTTGTAGACCAAGGGTTTCTCTCAGTTTGTACATTTTATAACATTTGATGAGAAAGAATGGATCTAGTTCATACTTAGTAGAATTCATGATTAATTTATGTGGTTAGATAAGCCTCATAAGATTACTAAGCAAGCAATCTAGGTTGTGACTTGTTTTAGTGCATTCAGTGAAGTTCTTAGCCTGAGGAAAATATCAAACAACACTGTGATTTCCGCCATTGGTTCTTAATTTGATAGTAGAGCTATGACAATCAATGACATTCTAGAGCATGATGTCAAGTTTGCATTGATGGTGGTTTGATATAAAGTATACTAGTTAAGTAGACAAAACTCTGTCTCCGGTACAACTATATACTTTGCCTATCTAATGTTGAAGGAAGACAAGAGGTATGATTTGTGTACGGTTCTCTTGAATGAGTTGCTAAGCAATTTGAAGAAAATCAAACAAGACAAGAAGCACACCTTTAATTTTGGCACTCTTATCATCTATTTGGCACTATATTTCATGAATGAAATCCCTGGTGTTCAAGGAAAGGTCCAATGGGCCTATGACAAGTCAGTTGCTATGCAAATCTAGGAAGGGATTATGGGGATTGGTGATGCTACAATGAGGATATATACTCTATGGGGTTATTTCAAAACTTTTCAATCCACAATGACGAGCAGAGAAAGAATCCCAAAAGAGATAGTGGAGAAGTATGAGGAAACAATTTGCTTCATGGTTGATAAGGACCAATGCTTAATGGAAGTAGTTGAGCCAAGGACTATGTGGATTCTTCCTATGGGCAATGAAGTTGATGTTGCTACCCTAGATGCCTATGCTCAACATATATTGAGTTAGCCGGTTGATGAAAAAGAAGGAAGGTTTGCCACATTTAAGGAGGACCTAGAGTTGCACAAACAGTTCACAACCCCTACAAGGAAGAGGAAAGTTTCCAAGATCATTGAGGAAGCTAACAAAAAAGAATTCAAAAGAAAAAACAGGGTGAACAGGTTGATGATTGGCAAGGTGGAAGAGGTGAGGAAGGAGACTGAGAACATTTGGAAAAGAATCATGAAAAATAATCCTCTATACAATGATACAGTTCAGACTTCCCATTTGGAAGTAAAGGAAGGTGTCTCTGGTGACCAAAAGATGAAACTCAAACCAAGGTGCATCTGGATGACCAAGGAAATGCAACCATTGATGCTGAGACCAGTGTAAATCCTCCGGTGGTTGAGAGTACTAAAGCAGTCCCTAAGATTCAAAAGGATGACACTGCACCAAGTGGCAACACCGATGCACTGGATATAGGGAATGGTGTTGAGGTGAAGGAACCTGAGAAGACAAAGGTGACAGATGCAAAGGTAGATAAAGGGAAGGGAGTTGCTAATCCGATAATTGACACTCCTCCAGTCACAAGGACCCCACCTTAAATCTTTATCAATCTTGATGGTCCTCTAAATCTTGGACAAATGTCTCTGATAGAGAAGTTTTTGTACAAGCACAGGCCAATCAGGATCTGATCAAATCAGAGTCCGAAGACAAAAATCTCATTTTGATGTCTGTTGATGTGTTACAGAATGTGGCTCTGGGTGTACAGTTAGATCCTAATTCGAGCCCCTCCAGTAAACTACAACAATTGATTAATAGTGTAAATACCAATTTTGATTCTTTGGAGAAGTCTACTAATAAGTGACTATTAGATAGATTTAAGGAGGGAAGAATGATAGAAAATGATAGAGTCAAATTGAATTAAAGTCTGCAAACTATTTTAGATACATTATCAGAAGGTGGTAAAATATATAAGTCTTGTCTAATTTTGCCAAAGTTTACAATAGACATAGACAAGTAAATAAGTGTTTTCTAGGGTAAACTTGTTGGTATTTCATAGTCCTTTGATCCTAATGTAGCTCTGAACAACAATGTAGAAGGGCAGATAATGGCTCTCAATGATCAAATCTCGAGCCTCAATGTGGATAAGGACATAATTTTGAGGAAAGTTGGCGAACTCCGAAATTTGATTGCCCCCTGGTTGGACACCATGTTGAGTAATAAGGTTGATTGTATGAAGGTTATGGGACAACCTGTTCCATCATAACATAAGGAGGTGGAGATTCATACATATACTTTTAGTGCATTCATCATAGTTTTGGATAACTTGAAGAGGGGGTTGGACACTCACCTAGGATTTTGGAAGACCATTTTTTCTGATGTCTTTAAGTACTTGTAAAGTCTCTGGCAGATATCTTTGTATATACGTTATGGAAAACACCCCATATTTGGCATTGCTATTGAAGGGGGAGAATAAAGGTGAAAAATGTACAGTAGAAGAGTGTAATGTATAGAGCTTATTAAAGGTTTCAGAATTATTTGTCTAAGGGGGAGCCTTAGCAATTTTGATCTGGTGTACAAGTTTCAACACTTAGCCATTTTTCATGAGTGTTGTCATCAATTCCAAAGGGGGATATTGTTGGAAATTGACACTCATCTAGTGGCTTTTGATGCTTGATTAATGGTTTAGAGTTGTCATTGATGGCAACTCTTCATGATATTCTCATCCAGTAATTGTGGATCTTGATATCCGGAAGCATACATCAATCAGTAGCCAATTAACCAGTATTTTAGGTTAAATAGAACAATTTGGTCTGGAAGATTTCCGGTGATTGTAGTGTAATGAATCATGTATAAGATGATTGGGTCTACATAGAGACAACATTTTATCATCAATTTGGTGATTCGATCAAGCCGACATAAGACTACACATTACATTAGCAGGTCGACCTAGTGAATGATCCATTTTGTGATTTCAGATATATAAGGCCGGTGTAGATGACCTTTTTTATGTAAGGTATGATTGTATGTGAGCATGTGGTGATTGAGAATCCTTTGTAGTGTAGTTTCACATGCACATTCTTGATCCAGTAGCTGACCGAGGAAAAGAACAAGGTAGAACAGAGCAAAACAACAGAGGTGATATAGTTAGTGTATTTGGTACTTAACTGGAACTCATCCAGGCATTGTAGATGCTATTTTGGAGTTCATTTGCAGTAATTAATTATTGTAATTAATCAGTAAGGTAGTGAGCCTTCCAGAGTTGTAGCCCCTATTGTAAATGAGCAGTAAGCTCTACGCAGTGTGCCTGAATGCAAGTGCATTCCCCATTTTGTAATATTATTTTGATACTGACCATTGTAGAAAAATATTGTGAGTTCAAATCCCACCATGGCTTTTCCCATTTGGGTTTCCATGTAAAAATCCCTGTGTTATAATTTTATGGTTGGTTATTTTGTGTTTTTGCATTTCAATTTCATGTTTATGCTTCCAATGGTTTAAAGATAAGTCAGAAAACTCATTAACCAGTAGATCACTGATTCACCCCCACCCCTCCTAGTGGTCCCTGATTCCAACAAATAGGGCTATTGAAACCATGTGATTGTGAAATATCATATTCATGCCTGAGATTCGAGTGAACATGAGGCTACTGATTGCTCTTGAGGAGAGATGGCACTTTGAGACTTGCTCTTTCCATATATCGACCAGTGAGATGTCGGTCACTCTAGAGGATGTGTATATGATATTGAGGATACCCATCAATAGAGAGCTAGTTGTTTATGATTGAGATGGGGCTCTACAATGAGTGTATTATGATCGGGATTTAGAGATCCAAGGAGAGCATGTCAACTGGGAGTTTATGTTTGCTAGTGGATAGGTGTGGGCTACAGTGGTGGGTGGGGTCATTAGTGGACTCCTATGCCCTGATAGGATGATACATGCATTGGCTACTAAATGGGGGTGAGTCATGAAAATACTCATGACATAGAGTATGAGGTTTGTGTGGGGTCCGTACGTATTGACCCACCTATATCATGAGTTACATCAATTTGTGTACCATGAGATGGCATTTTCAAGAATGATATTAGTTGTTGAGACATTTTGATATCGAGGTCTCTTCGGCTAGTTAACTTGAGGTCTTGTTTTTGGTCTTTATCTTTTGGTTTTTGTGTGCCTTTGTGTCTTTGCCTTTGTTTATCTTTTTGCTTTTGTATTATTTCGTGTGCCCTTGCATACATTTGAGTGAGTTGAGATTCTAAGATTGGGGGCTTAGTTCCTCGAAATTAGTGATATCTTATGCTCCTTGTAATTTTGCTCCACATTCCTCATCGTCTTCTACTTTACCGTGAGCATTTGCATAAGATCATACTCTTGCTAAAGTGGGGGCTAAATGTAGCATCCTAAAATTGCACCCCTTGCAATTTGATAGAATTTTGGGCCCTCACCTTATTGGTCTCATCCCCATGCTTGATCGGGACCTGTTTATGCCTCCCCTATACAACCAAGCTTCATTTTTCCACTTTGCACCTTGCATAGCCCCTTGTTCCTAGCCTAAATTAGGGTAGGACTAGGGCGCCACACCCTAGTCCTCCCTAATCAAGACCTATTTTGGCCCCTGGGCCCTATCTCAAATTTCAGCGGGAAATAAATCCCCCATGTCGGCCTATGTCGGAAAATAAAATGTTTGATGATAGGCAAGTATATAGGGAGGTCTTCCCCTCTCATTTTGACATAGCATAACATACAAGCATAAGGTGAATATACATTCATGAAGGTGGAATTGGATCTCAAGCGTTCAAGTATCAAACATTCAAGCATTCATCATCTAGCATTCCTCAAGGATGCATATTCTTCATCTATCCTTTGGAGCAACATTACATCATTCATTTGTAAGCATGTGTGTGCTAGGGTTTTGTCATGTTCATGCCATTTCATACATCATATGTGATTACATCTAGGAAGCAAAGCATCATCATCATCTATTGCAAATCTAAAGGTATACCTTTCCATCATTTATTTCAAGCATTTGCAGTATTCCTTTCAAGGTTGATTTCAAACCGAGGTTTGAATTAGGCAAACCCTTATTCCCAACCCCTTTCTTCTTCTTTTTGTGTGCAAGAAGCAAGTGCACAACTATTCTTACAGGATTAACCATTATTTGCAAAGATGGAAAAACCCTCTTCGACGTGCTGAAAGTTCGGAGGATCGATAGGAGGTCGACCTAGTTTGGACACGTGGTCCCTGCAAATTTTGGCAGATTTCACAAAGTAGCTATGAACCATCTCAAACTTTATAGATCCAGGTGCACGACGAAATCTCGAATCTGTAGCTCATTGTTTCTGCTTACTTTGTCTTCAATCTCAACACTTTACTTATTCAACTTACAAAAGAGGGTCAAACACCATCCAAACACAATCAATCTACTTAGTATTCAGTCCTTGCATCATTTAGGATTGGATCTAGTAGATTCATCCCCCTCTTTTGAATGTAAAGTTCCCCCCCCCCTCCCCAAGTGAAAATTGAGCCTAGTAATTTCCCCTCTTCCATGTGGTGAATTTGCTAAGCCTTTAATTTTTCACTTGACATTTTGGTGAACCCAACTCTTTACACCATTAATTCTGATTTTTGTTTTCAGATCTGAGTGTATGCAATTTACAATTCAAATTTTCATTTACAAGTTTGATTTCTTTGCAAATTTAAAAAAATTAGAGGATGATTTCATCAAAACCCTAATTTTTATTTTCAAAATTAAGCTTGTGAATTGCTTAATTTGGATTAATTATTTTAGATCTGAACATTCATTCAATTAGCAAATTCAAATTTTCATCTACAAGTCAAATTTCACAATTAATTTTTAAAATTAATTGGTTAATCTCAAAAACCCTAATTTTTAAATTTTTAAATTGAGCTTGTGTGTTGTTTAAATTTTGAATTTCCCTCTTCAAATTTGGTTGCTAATTTAAAATTTAAATTCAAAATTGCAACCTTGGATCAAATTTAGATTTTAAATTTAGATTTTAAAATTAAGCAATTAATTAAACAAACCCCAATTTCTAAATTTAAATTAATCTTATGCATTTTCTAATTTTTCAAATTCCAAATTCCAATCTTAGATCTATTTTCAAATTTAAATTTTAAATTAAGTGGTTCTTTCTACAAGACCCTAATTTTAAATTTAATTCTCTTGTGGACAATTTCAAATTTAAATTTTAAAAAATTAAGAGGTTAATTAAAAGAGCCTTAATTTTTAAAATTAAATTAATTCTTTCAATTCTCAAATTCATCATTTCAAATTTAAATTTTAAAATTAAGAGGTTATTTAACAAAGCCCTAATTTTGAAATTAAATTGGATAAATGCAAATCTTCTAGTGGGTAATTTTAAATTTAAATTAAGAGGTTAACTTCAAGGCCCTAAGTATAAATTTAAATTCCTAGGAGGTTGCATAATTTTTTCAAAAATTGAATAATCATTTTTCTAAAATTTTGAATTATTCAAATTCCAATTTCCAAATCTCAACTTTCAAATTCTCATTTTCAAATTTTCATTTCACATTTTTCAATTTTTTTTTAAATCAATCAATCAAATTTGTTAATCTCATCAAATTACATAAATTAAGTGGTTTTATTTATAAAATCCTAAGTTATTTTTTAATAATTTGCTTGGACTTAAATTTTAATATTCATCATGGCAATTAATGGACTCTATTTTCTATTTCACATATGATTACATTGCTTGTTGCGTACATTTATTATAACCATGTGTTGGATAATGACTTCTTTCATTCGTACGACTTGGACATATTGCATTATTCAGATTTCTAAGTTGATTCCTTTTCATAGATTAGATCACCTAAAAGCTTTCATTTTTAATATATGTTGTGCTATGGTGATATTTTTGGGCAAATGCATTTCGTACATAGATCACCTAAAAGCTTTTGTAGATCCTAATCCTAGAGATGACAATGAGAAACCTAATACTTGTGCCTCTCCTAGGGTATCTAATGTGAATGAAGAAAGAGATAATACTCCTGTAGTCACATAAATCTGTCCACTTAATTAAATGAATATTTACTATTTATTTGATTATTTAACCATCAGTCATCAGTTAATTAAATTAATATTTAATTTATTCATCCTCAAACTCTTCTCCTATTAATTAAATAAATTATTCAATTTATTTAAATTAATTCATTAAAGCCACACTTTAAATCAATCAATTAAATAAACATATTTATTTAATTTAACCCCCTTTCTTCATTTAAATAAATAATCAAATATTTATTTAAATCCCTAAACTACCTCCCCCACTTGCATTCTCCTACAAATGCAAGTTGCACTTATTTGATTGAAATAAATGAATTTTATTTTAATTAAAATCCTATTTTCTCTCACCCACCAAACCCACTTGCTCTTCTAATCCCCTTCTAGACTCTTCTAAACACCTTCTAGACTCTTCTAACCCCTTCTAATTAGCCTAATCCATCTCCTAAATATTGTGACATTCCTAAGAAACTTGAAGTCACTTCTCAAAGCCTCAAAGTCTTGGAAAAGCATTAAAGGCTTTATGTCTTCAACAAGTTAACCCCCAAAGTCTTCCAAACCACTTATGGCTCTTACATAACCATTAATGGTTAACTCAACTCACCCACATGGCTAGAGACTTTCCCTCTAGCTTAACCCCCATCTAACTCATGTGTCTCTTCAAGGATTTGTTGCTTTGACCATGGTTATCCCCACTAACTCTTGCACAAGAGTTTGTCCATTGGATAAAGACTTATTCATAAACTCAAGCCTAACCTTACCCTCCCAGGGTAACCTTCATGTCATCTCAAGCATTTAATGCTTCTTCCCTCTCGTCTCAAGCCATCTCATGATGATATTTGTCATCCTGGGATTGGACTGAAAACCCCCACATAGATCATAAACCTTTCAATCTTGACCCTTGTTGAGATTACTCAATCTCAACCATCCATTTCTCTATTTTTTTTATAAATAGATCTCATTTCCTTCATATCCAGATCCAGAAGTCTTGTATGCATCTAATCTATACTAAAATTGAGAGAGCATTTTAGGAGCAAATCATATCTAAATTGTTATTTTGGTTAGAATCAATATTATTTTGGTTAAAGTCAATATAGATTAATTAGGTATTTTCTCATATCTAGTTTGCTTGCATTTGCATAGTCTTAATCTTCATTTTTCATAAATCTTGAATCTCCATAAGACTTCCATAGTAGTACAAAAAGCTGAGGGCTACACTCATGTGGAACTTGGAGAGGAGAGGAACAAGGGAGGAGCAGCTATGAGCATTTTGGAGAGCATTTGGGAGGGTTTAGTGTGTTTCCTCCATTTTTGTATGCTTTCTAGAACATGTTTAATATCTCTCTTCATATGCATGCTTAGGATTGTAGTTTATTTTGTATTTCATTTATGATGATACTACTAACACCAAATTTTGACTTGAATCTTGTGTCTTTCATAACATCCTTTTTGTAGTGCATCATTTGGTGAACCCGACGTGAATCGAACACGTAACCTTCTGATAAAAAAACTACTAACTTTTTTAAAAATTGCTAAAATTGCCACATAGGTTGCACTTTAGCGCCATTGAACACGTTTTAGTGCCTTTGACAGCTGAGGGTTTAGCGCCTTTGTCTACATTTTGGTGCTTTTGTCTTCAAATTAGCGCCTTTGTCCGAGTTATAACGCTATTGTTCATGAAATAGCGCTATTATAACTCTTTTAGCACTTTTGCGCTCTTTGTCTAGCATAATTTTCATTTAGTTTGACAGTTTAATTTAGCGCTTTTGTCCCTCTTATAGCGCTTTTGACGTTCTTTTAGCGCCTCTGTTATTGTTTCAGTGCTTTTGTATTAAAGTGGCGCTTCTGTGTTTACACAGAGTAGTGCTATTGTAACAGAGAGTTGAAAAAATTAATATGTAACCAAAAAATCAAAATTTAAGGCTTGTAGAAGCCCACGAAAACTTTCACTTCACTAACTTGTTCTCTTTTTGTGCAGGTTTTTTTTGCTAACCTTTTGTTTTGCAGGATTCAAGGAGTTAAAAATTAGGGATTTTTTAATTTCTTTTGCTTTCTAACTTTGTTTTAAAATTGGATTAAAAAGAATTCACTTTCCCTTTTGGACTAAAAACAAACTTCACTTTTCATTTTGGGTTATAAAATCAACACAATTTTTCAGTTTGGGGCTAAAAAAGAACTTCATTTTGCAAAGTTAAAAAGAACCACAAAATCAAACAAACAAATTTGTTTTATGGCAAGTTAGGAACAAATTTTCATTTTGGGCTTAAAACAAACAAACAAATTTCATTTCTTGTGAGTCTAAATATCACAATCAACATTTTATTTTGCAAGTTAAAAAGAACAAACAACTTCTCAATTTTTGTTTACAAAAAATGATTTTACTTCAAGCAAAAACGTGCTTCAATTTGGTTGACCAGGATTTTCACTTTCCTATTTAGACAACATATTGCTTTGAGGGATTAAAAATAACACCATGTTTGTTGGAGCAACATCTCCAAATAGCATCTAAAATCACATTGCAATAAACCAGTTAAAAAGAACAAGTGTTTTCAGTGTTTGACACACTTGTGCAAAAATCTATAGAGTGGTCCCACTTCTAACACACACTATCCTCTCCCTTGGCTCTCGTGGTCCTAGGTGCAAGAGAAAAGACTTCAAAAACCATCTTGCAAGACAAAGGATGCATCAAGAGGCTAAAAGAGCTTCTTCTTCAAAAACTCTTTTTGTTCTTTTCATCTGTAGTCACATAAATCTGTCCATTTTAATTAAATGAATATTTCGTATTTATTTGATTAAAAATCCACTAGCCATCAATTAATTAAATTAATATTTAATTAATTCATCTCCAAACATTCTCCTATTAATTAAATAAATTATTCAATTTATTTTAATTAATTCATTAAATCAAACTCAAATCAATTAAATAAATAAAATTTATTTATTTAATTAAAATCCCATATTCCTCTTTTAAATAAATTAAATAAAACATTTATTTAAATCATTATCCCCCTCCCAATTGCATTTTCCTACAAATGCAACTTGCACAAATTTATTGAAATAAATGAAATAAAATCCTATTTTCCCTCACCCACCAAATCCACTTGCAAAATCTAATCCCCTTCTAGATTCTTCTAACCCCTTCCTAATTAAGCCTAATCCATCTCCTAATTATTGTCACATTCCTAAGCAAAATGGAGTCACTTCTCAAAGACTCCAAAGTCTTTGAAAAACATTTAATGCTTTGTGTGTTCAACAAATTAACCCCCAAAGTCTTCCAAGACCACTAATGGCTCTTACATAACCATTTATGGCTCTTACACAACCATTTATGGTTATTTCAAACTTGTCTCCCCAAACATTTATTGTTTTGACCATATTCATCCATTTCACATTTGCACAAGAGTTTATCCATTGGATAAAAGCTTTATTCTTTGAATAAAGAGTTTATTCATTCAACCAACCTTGACTTTAAACTCCCAAGGTCATGTCAAGCATTAAATGCTTATTCCCTCTCCTCTCAACCTATCTCACATTGACACTTGTCATCCTGGGATTGGGTTGAAAGCCCTCACATGGATTTGAAATCATTCAATCCTGACCCTTGTTGAGATTTCCCAATCTCAACCATCCATTGCTCCATTTTTCCTATAAATAGAGCCCCATTTCTTCATAATCCAGATCCTGAAAACTTGTATGCATTTAACCTATAGGCATTTTAAGAGAGCATTTAGCATAGCAAACTCATGTATTGTCATTTTGGTTAAAATAAATCATTTTAGCATCAATAGCTTAATATTAGCTTTTCATTTTACATTTAGAGCAATATTAAAATCTCAATCCTCCATAAGCATCCATAGTGCAAAAAGCTATTGAGAGCTACACTATTTTGGAACTTGGAGAGGAGAGGAACAAGGGAGAAGGAGCTAAGAGCATGCTAAGAGGCATTTGGAGATGCCTCATTATCTTTGTTTCATTAGTTAGATATATTAGCATGATTTTAGTGTCTCTCTTGATGTGCCTTTTTAGATTAGTTTTTGATTGACTAACACTAACGATTTTCTGGTTTTTCTTGTGTGTTGTTTATCTTAGACTAACCTTGTCCATTTTGCAGGGCATCATCATCAAACTCATGATCATCATGCTAGTGATTGTCTAGATTTTCAAGATGGTATACAAAAGTTAGTTGCTAATAGAACTATCAAACTCATAGATGAAAATCCTTCCTCTTCTAATAACAACTCTTGTCCTCAATATCAAAAGAGCAAACCTACATCTATTAATGATCAAGAAAGATTAGCAACTAGAATCTTTTGGAGATTGAAGTATGATAAGAATATTGTTTTTCCTTCCATTAGACCTAATCACAATTATAAGCATAAGAAAGGTGATTTACATTATCTTTTTCATAATTGCTATTCTCATTCTCTTGGAAAGTGTAAAGCATTTAAGGAATTTATTCAAGAACAATATGATCATGCTTGTATATGTCTTTCAACAGATTTTGCTCTCTTTCTAGGTGAAAAGGTAGTGCCTTAGCACTCCTTTAACCCTCATGTTTCTCCTCACCCTATCACACAAGTAGTTAACTTAATTAGGGACTCTTTGTCATTTGAGGTGGTGCTTCTTCAATTTCAAATATCTTGGGGTAGCAACATGATTTCCTCTCTTTCTCTCCTTTTTCTAAGGTTTCACTATTTCTTTGTGATTGCATTATTTATAATTTGATTTCCTTTCTTGCATGTAATTATCCTTCATGCGAGCACATGTTGGTTCATTGGATGGAACCTATTTCTTGTTTGAAATGGTGCACCTATTATGAATAATCTCTCCTTAGAGAATTGTTGGAACCTTCTTCTT
Source organism: Cryptomeria japonica (assembly GCF_030272615.1). Lineage (NCBI taxonomy): Eukaryota > Viridiplantae > Streptophyta > Pinopsida > Cupressales > Cupressaceae > Cryptomeria > Cryptomeria japonica. The sequence continues at coordinate 341,408,316 of NC_081411.1, forward strand.
CCTCTTTCTTTCTATTTGAAAATTACCTTTTGCATAGTGTTATTCATCACTTGACATCCTTTTTTAGAATAGAGTTATCCTTCATGCGAGCACATGTTTTTTCTTTGGTTAGGACCTATTCTTTATTTGAAACGGTCTGTCTCTTATGAATAACCTCTCTTTAGAAGATGTATAATTTTCCTCTGTCTTCTTGCTTGGGGGGAAAGGATGGCTTTTTCTACCTCTCTCTTTCTATCTAATGTATCACTATTCCCTTTAGGGGCTGCATTTTTTATGTGAACTGATATCCTTTATTTACATGGCATGTCTCTTAGGAATAATCCCTCCTTAGGGGAATATGTGATCTTTCTTTCTTTCCCTCTCTCTCTCTCTCCATCTTTGAAGATTACCACTTATTTTGAGATGCATTTTACATAAACTAATGTCTTTTCTTGCATTGAATATTCATTCATGTGAAGTATATTGTGCATTTCCTTAGACCTAATCTCTCCTTTGAAGATTGTGCAATTCTTCTCATTGTCCTACACTTGGGGGGCAATGATTGATTTCTTCTCCTCTCTCTCTCCTCTATAAGGATCTATTTTTCCTTTGTGGAGTGGTGCTTGTTCATGATTGGGTGTTGTTCCTTGTGTGAAGTTATTGTTTTCTGAAGGATTATCTCTTATACAAGAGGTGTAAGTCCTTGGCTACAACCTCTTCTTCACTTGGCAATGCATATCTATACTAAACTTACCCCTCACATTGGGTCAAAAGTATGTCATCCTTCATCAATAATCCCTTTCACCTAGAAATAGGAGGAAGGTATGCATTCTTGTTCTCCTTCCCTTATTTTGGTAGAAGATGTTATGTTTCTTCAAGATAGCTCCTCTTGGAGCTAGATGTCTTTCGAGCGAAGATCTCTTCTCCTCTAAGGACCCCCTTTATACTTATTGTAAGATATCTCTTTTTCAATTATCTTATCCTTGCTTGAAGAGTATTCCCTCTCTAGCTTGGATTTATGATATTATTTCCCAAAGGATATCTCCTTGGTGTTTAAGTTAAGGTATCCTTGTTTCTAGCTTCCTTAAGACATTAACATAAAACTATGTTGACATCTTAAGGGGGGGACACCCACATCACTCCCTTTGTACCATATTGTTCTATGCTCTTGCATATCATTTTTGCATGTATTGAACGGGGTGTTCATTCTCAAAACCAAAGTAAAAAATTCTTAGAGCGAGATGCTTCACACTCAAAACTAGATGCAAAATTTGATATATGTCTTAGATGAGGTTACACATCACCAAAAAATAGCAAAGTCTTAAAAGGGATGGCCTCGAAACTAGGCATGTATCTGGCACTTGGCATTTACCCATTTACACACACACAATCACCCCTTGGTATTTGCATTTACATTACATGTCTTAAACAGGTTGAAGCACACTAAAAAATAGAGTAAAGACTCTTACAAAGGGTGCTATACACTTGAAACCAGACATCACTTGCACACATGCATGAGGATGGGTGGAACTAGCTAAAAATAGCTAGACTATGCTTACCCTCCTCCCCACATGGATCACCTAGATAAAAACATCTAGGGGCCAGTTCTCTATGTCCTTTCTCACCATGGATCACCTAGATAAAAACATCTAGGGGCAGGCAGTCCATGCCCTCTCTCATCATTCTTCTCATGGATCACTTGGATAAACACATCTAGCGTGTATTCGTGCTCTCTCTTCTTCCTCTCATGAACTCATAGTTTTGCTATTGATAGTTCATGGATGATGCTTGCTTTGCTCTTTTATGTGATCATTTGTGTTCATGAGATGGAATTTTCAAGAATGATATTAGTTGTTGAGACATTTTGATATCAAGGTCTCTTTAGCTAGTTAACTTGAGGTCTTGTTTTTGGTCTTTAGCTTTTGGGTTTTGTGTACCTTTGTGTCTTTGCCTTTGTTTGTCTTTTTTTTTGTCTTGTTTTGTGTGCCCTTGCATATATTTGAATGAGTTGAGATCCTAATATTGGGGGCTTAGTTCCTCAAAATTAGTGATATCTTATGCTCCTTAAGATTTGGTTTTGCATTCATCATCTTCTTCCACTTTAACATGAGTATTTGTGTAAGCTCATACTCTTGCTAAAGTGGGGGCTAAATGTAGTGTCCTAAAATTGCACCCCTTGCAATTTGACTGCATTTTGGGCCATAAACTTACTGGTCTCATCCTCATGCTTGATCTAGACCTGTTTATGCCTCCCCTATGCAACCAAGCTTCATTTTTCCACTTTACCCCTTGCATAGCCCCTTGTTCCTGGCCTAAATTAGGGCAGGACTAGGGTGCCACGCCCCAATCCTCCCTAACCAGGACCTATTTTGGCCCCTAGGCCCTATCTCAAATTTGATCAAGATAAACCCCCATTATCGACATATATCAAAAAATCAAATGTTTGATGATAGGCAGGTATATAGGGAGGTCTTCCCCTCTCATTTTGACATAGCATAACATACAAGCATAAGGTGAATATACATTCATGAAGGTGGAATTGGATCTCAAGCATTCAAGTATCAAGCATTTAAGCATTCATCATCTAGCATTCCTCAAGGCTGCATGTTCTTCATCTATCCATTGGAGCAACATTACATCATTCATTTTCAAGCATGTGTGTGTGTTAGGGTTTTTTCATGTTCATGCCATTTCATACAACATATGTGATTACATCTAAGAATCAAAGCATCATCATCATCATCTATTCTAGATTTGAAGGTATACTTTTTCATTATTTATTTCAAGCATTTGCAGTATTCCTTTCAATGTTGATTCCAAACTAGGGTTTGACATAGGAAAACCCCTATACCCAACCCCTTTCTTCTTCTTCTATGTGCAGGAAGTGGGTGCACAATTGTTCTTCTGGAATTAATCTTTATTTGTAGAGATAGAAAAACCCTTTTTGATGTGCAGAAAGTTTGGAGGACCCATAGGAGGGCGACCTGGTCTGGACAGATGGTCCCTGCAACGTTTGATAGATTTCACAGAGCAACTCTGAATCATCTCAAACTTCTCAGATCCAAGTGCATGACAAAATCTCGAATCTGTATCTCACTCTTTCCGCTTACTTTGTCTTCAATCTCAACACTTTACTTATTCAACTTACAAAAGAGGGTCAAACACATTCCAAACATAATCAATCTACTTAGTATTCATTCCTTGCATCATTTAGGATTGAATCTGGTAGATTCATCCCCCTCTTATGAATGTAAAATCCCCCCAAGTGAAAATTGAGCTTAGTGATTTTCCCTCTTCCATGTGGTGAATTCGCTAAGCCTCCAATTTTCCACTTTATAGTTATGCTCTAAGAGCTAGCACAAGCATAGGTAGATGATATTGAGGTATTGGAGGGTGAGGTGGCCAGACTAAGGTGGGAGCTACATGAGACTAGGGATGAGCGAGACATGGCCATTGAGAGATGCACTGTCACCAAGAGGCTATCAGGACAATCACGACCACTCAACAAGGGGATGCAAGGTTGGGATATGCCTATTGTCTTAGAGCCGAAGGGGAGATTAACTATTGGAGGAACCTCTATGAGGTTGCAATTCCTCCACACCTTAGGGCAGGGAGTTACAAATAGGCCTCTCAGACTACCTCACAGAGAGATAGGCAAAGAGCATCCAATGGTGGAGTCTTGGGGCCACAACCACCATAAGAGTTAGTTGGAGGGGGCTGACAAGATGATCTAGGGAGAAGACCTTCAAGAGATCAGATTTTGTTGAGCCCTACCAACTCCTAGAGAGGGATTTCATCATAACTTAAGCTTGAGTCCACTGTTGTACCATTTTTGTATGATCATATACACCTTGGATATTTTGTAGTCATGTGATTTTTTACATCATTACATCATAACACATTTTTTGATATATATATATATATATGAGAGATGACCCATTTAAGTGTGACTATGTACATGTGTGTTATCATATGTGATAACTATGATTATGTTTATCATACGATGCTTCTATATACTTTATGATGTCTATGATGTTCTACCATGATGATGCAATTTATTCTACGTTATGCTTTTGATTTGATCTATGATGCAGATGCAATGTTTATGATTCTATGACGTGATGGGATGCTTATGCTTGTTAGATAGTTCAAATAACCAGAAGACAACTGAGAGGGGGGGTGAATCAGTTGTCAGAGATTACTGAAACCATTAGCAATTAAAACTTAAATACCAGATTCCAAAACATTAATACCAGAATGCTTAAACCAAATACCGGAATAACAGTTAAACCATTTAAGCATAAACAATAATCACAGAACAAATACCATCCACATGACACCAAGATTTGTACGTGGAAAACCTGGTAAAGGGAAAAACCATGGTGGGAAGCCTACCCATAGTCAGATAATATTTCTGCAGTAAGTACATGTGAATTACAATTGAGGGGCCTGCACTTGTAGGAAGGCCAACAACCTAGAGCGTATTGCTCATCACAAAAGGAGTCTCACTGACTACATAGAAATCCAGATTATAATCTGGAGAAATGTTGAATTGCAAAAGATAGCATCTCCTATGCCTGAGTACAGTTTCGGTTAAGCTAAATAATAGAGGACTAAATCCTATTACATAAACCCAATTTGATCTCCAATGATCGACCAAATCCTCTGCCTGAATGATATTATATTATTCACACATTACATCCCTTGACCATGACCTCTAACATAACCATGATGATCTACAATGAGATCTTACATCTATATATACAAACCCTCTACCATAAACAATCAAGTTGGCCACCAGACAATAAAACAATTACATAATTACAAACCATGTCGGCCTTAGACCAAACAAATAATATCCAACATATAAGACATCCTGGAAATGCATCGAGAGGTCCAATCCACATGCTTCATTAAACCGATCCATAACCTAGATCAACTGGGACCTAGTATAGGTCCACACGCTATAGCAATGACCTCTATCCGCCAAGTCTCGAACATGATCACCATCAACATATTGAAACTCCACCAGAAGCTGCATCAACACCACTTATGCAATTCATCAAAGATCTTCATCAAAAGCTCTACCGGTGAAACCCTCGCCTGAACTAGAAACCAAGCTTCTAAGCAAACAAGATAGCATCCAATCATCAAACCAAAACCAACTAACTAAATATGAGCATGAGTATCATGAACAAGCCAATTCCATCACTAAACTATACCATAGCCTACTGGATCATGTCAGATCCAAATCAACTAGAAAACCACTCAACCTACTGGGACCAGAAGGGTGTTGGTAAAGCATCCAAACAACTAGTGTTGGCATCAATGACAAAATATTAATGCAACATAATCAATTCCACCAAATGGCCAACAATCTCCCCCTTTGGCATTGATGGCAACACTTGATGTGAAAAACATCTAAGTACCAAGAAATGCCAAACAAATCTCCCCAATGGAAGATAGCCAACAATCTCCCACAAACAGATGCAACAAACTCCCCCTGTGAATGATATCTTTGTAAAGATTTGAATTATACATGTATCTCTCCCTAATGTATACAACTCCTTAAGTTTTCTTTTTCACATCTATATCACTCCCCCTTTGACATCAATGCCAGAAATCTGACAAAAATATCAAAGCAAAACATAAACCTTTGAATCACAAAGTTGACTACTCCCCCTGAGCAGTAGCATCCCCACATCAGTGCCAAAATGAATAGTATCTTTGATAATGCATACCAGACTGATGCCAAACCGCATCAATCAAGTCTCTACCAAAGGGGCAGAAACTCCCAATCTGTCTCTTAGGTACTCAAACGATTCCTTAGACAAAGGTTTAGTGAAAATATTTGAAATCTGCTCTTTAGTGTTCACATAAACTAGTCTAACTTCATTTGCTTCCACTTTTTCTTTCAAAAACCTGTACTTGATAGATATGTACTTTGTCTTAGAATGAAATACTAGATTCTTTTATATATGAATAGCAATAGAGTTATCACAGTAAATAACTACCGAGGCATCACAGTCCACCTTTATATCCTTCAACATTTTCTTCATCCATAAAACCTGTGTATAGTTAGTAGCAGCAACAACATACTCAGCTTCAATAGTAGATAAGGAAGTACATGACTGTTTCTTGCTGATCCATGAAACAAACTTTTTTCTAGGAAAGAAAGCTCCACCAGAAGTACTTTTCTGGTCATCAACATCTCCAGCCTAATTAGCATCTCTATATGCACATAAAGTAAAGTTATCTTCCTTAGGGTACCACAAACCATATTCTGATGTACCTTGCAAGTATCTAAAAATCCTTTTCACCGCACTCTTATGATTCTCTCTGGGATCACTCTGAAATCTTGAAACAATACAAACAACATTCATAATGTCAGGCCTAGTCTGAGTCAAATAAAGTAGACCTCCAATCATATATTTGTATCTTGTAGGATTTACCGGTGCAGAAACATCTTTTCTTGTCAATTTCTCACTTGTAACCATAGGAGTACTTATCAGTTTAGAATCTCCCATACCAAATGTCTTCAATAATTCCTTAGCATACTTAGTTTGACAGATAAAAATACCTTTGTCAGTCTGAGTAATCTGCAAACCTAAGAAAAATTTCATCTCACCAATCATAAACATCTCAATTTTTTTCTCCATACTCTTAGAAAATTATATGCACAACTTATCTTCACCTCCAAAAATAATGTCATCAACAAATACTTCAATAATCAATATATTATCATCAATGATTTTATAATATAAATTATTGTTGGCACTGCCCTTAGTAAAACCAAGCTTCAAAAGATATTTATCCAACCTTGTATACCAAGCTCTAGGTGCTTGTTTCAATCCATATAAAGCTTTCCTTAACCTGCAAACCATGTTTGTATCATCTGATAGTGAAAAACCAACAGGTTATTCAATATAAACTTCCTCATCAAGATCTCCATTCAAAAATGCACATTTAACATCCATCTGATAAAACTTGTAGTTTTTATAAGCAACATAGGCAAGAAATAATCTTACAACTTCAATCCTAGATATAGGTGGAAAAGTCTTTCCATAATCAATTCCTTCCTTCTGAGAATATCCTTTACAAACCAATCTAGCCTTATTTCTTATAAGTTGACCATACTCATTCAATTTATTTCTAAAAACCCATTTAGTTCCAATAACATTCTTATTTTTAGGCCGGGGAACCAAAGTCCATGTGTTATTTTTCTTAGTCTAATCTAATTCTTCTTCCATAGCTTTTGACCTATATTAATCTTTGCATGCCTCAATTACTGATACTGGTTCAACTTGTGAAATTAAACATACCTCATTAATTGCAAGTCTTCTTCTTGTCATTACACCATTGCTCTTATCCCAATGATCTGATCTTCTGAATGATTCAATCTCACATACCTAGGAGTCCTCTGACTTTGTGTTCCTCTTCCCTGATCTTCAGTCACTATAGAATTCTTTGATACTACCGGGGTAACTGGTTCAACTCTCTATTCTGGTAAAGGTGCTACCGGTTTAGATATAATAATTTCCACTGCCGGTTCCTTCTCATAAACTTTGATTTGACTTTTGTTCAGCTCATCTACTTTGACATTAGCACTCTCCATAATTCTCCATAATCTCTTATTATAATGTCTATATGCCTTGCTTTCATTAGAATAACCAAGAAATACGCCTTCATCACATTTAGGATTAAATTTGCCAATAGTATCATCTCTCCTGATATAACATTTACTACCAAATATTCTAAAATACTTAACTGTAGGTGTATTGTCAAACCATAATTCATAAGGTGTCTTACCGGTTTCTCCTTTGATATGTACTCTGTTGAATGTATAAACTGTTGTACTAACTACATCTCTCTAGTAGATATGAGGTAGACTATCTTACATCATCATTGTTCTAGCAACATCCAAGATAGTTTTGTTCTTCCTTTCCACAACTCCATTCTGTTGAGGTGTCCGGGGAGTAGAAAATTGTCTTCTTATACCATGCTTCTCACAAAAGTTATTAAACTCACCAGATGTGAATTCTCCACCATGATCTGACCTCAAACATTTAATATTCAATCCTGTCTTAGTTTCCATTTTAGCCTTAAATATTTTAAACTTTTCAAATGCTTCAGATTTCTCTTTTAGAAAAGTAACCCACATCATTCTAGAATAATCATCAATTATTAGCATGAAATATCTATCACCTTAAAAACTTTTAACTCTAGTAGGGCCACACAAATTAGTATGAATAAGATCAAGAACATCATTTGATTTATCTTGTATACTCCTAAAAGAGGTTCTGATCTGTTTACCCATTTGACATTCTTTACATACCAGATTGTATGGCTTTATAATCTTAGGTATATCCCTAACTACCTTAGTTGAACTTGTTGGCATTGCACACTCCAATGAGAATTGTAGGTGATTGAAGGTGTTGTCATTGATGGAAACCTTGCAATCTTATGGCACTGGCACCTGTAGACTCTACACCGACATATAGTTCACTGACAGGGACAACAATGTTTACTGACATCCCAGCCGACAAGATTTTGATTATTGTATATTGCATTTAATTGTAATATCTTTTTGTAAGCTAACATGGCATATTGTAATAAGACTCATATATAAGTATGATATCTTGTAAGATCATTTGGAGATATATACATATAGAGGATAGACATGATGGATATGTAGAGCGAATATTAAGGCTGATTTTGTAGAAGGGTTTATGGTTATTGTTTGAGCTTAAACCGGTACTGAACCTGGCATAGCATATACTTTTTGTAGTAGTACACTATATTGGATTCTTATAATCCATTTTGTAAGTCAATGAGACTTCCTTTTGTATTTGAGTAGTGAGCTCTAGGCAGTTGGCCTTCCTGCATGTGCAAGCACATCATTGTAAGTAATATCCATTCGTTGGCCAGTGAGTGAATATTGTGGGTCACAAATCCCACCGAGGTTTTTCCCACATCGAGTTTCCTCACCAAAAATCTTGTGTTATGGTGTACTTTCTATGTTGTTTTTACTGTTCATATTTATTGCATTAACTCTTGCATACCGATACATTGTTTTGGAATGCAAATTATTTAATAAGGTCAGAAAATTTGTTTACTGGTTAGATACTGATTCACCACCTCCTCTTAGTATCTTTGGGACTATCATCAATCCTAACAATTGGTATCAGAGTCTGGTCCTCTATTTTCAAAATCCTAACAGCTTGAGGGAGATTCTGACACTGGTACAAATGGAAAACATGAGAAAGCAATTGAAAACAACTCTTTTGGATTATGATGCAAAAAAGTTGAAGAATATCAAACTTGGAGATGATCTGAAGACTGCACAAGAATTCATTCAAGGACTTCAAGAAAATCTCACTATTGCTAGAAACAAAAGAAGAGAACTTCATGAGAAGATGCAAAGTGATGATGATGAAAAGGAAACTCTTAATGACCTTGTGAACAAGTTGAGACAAGAAAATAGTGCTATGAGGAATGCAATGCAAGATATGACTATGAGGTTTTGTAAGGACATTGAAGACAGAAAGAAGAATGAAGAAGACTTGACTAGGAGACTCAATGATGTTGGAAATGAAAATACAAGACTTAGTCATGAAAATGATATGTTGAAGACATATTTGATGCACATACAAAATGATAAAACTGAACTTATGAGATACAAGGGAATCTTGGAAAATGAGCTAGCTACTGCAAATCAACACAAAGAGAAATTCAAGAAAAGTTCAAAAGAACTTGATAACATGCTGAAAAATTAGAAACTTAATGGAGAAACTAATGGACTTGGTTTTGAAGTTGGTGAAAGCTCTGGTACTGCAAACAATCATGATCACAGTAAACCGGTAAGACAACCTAATGCTTACAAATATAATGGGAAATGTTTTAACTATAACAAGTATAGTCATAGAGAAAATCAGTGTAGATCTAGAAACTATCAGAACATCAATGCACCCACTGTTCAATGTTCCAAATGCAACAAAATTGGTCATAATTCAGAAAATTGTAGAATAAATGTAAGATGTTATGTTTGTGGAAGATTTGGACACCTATCTAATCAATGCAGAACACATACCGGCATAGGATATGGAAAGGGTATTCAGAAGAACAATGTGACTTGTTACGCTTGTAACAAAATTGGACATACTGCAAAATTTTGTAGAAGTAAGTCATCACTGGCAAATAATAAAGGACCCAGTTTGAAAGGCAAAGAAAAGGTAGAAGAGGCAAAGCAAGAATTTTCAAAATAGTGGATTAGAAAGAGAGATCAGAATGTTGATGAGACTATTCCTTCAACGGTAGAACAAAGTATTACTCCATTGGCAGGAGATTCTTCATCTAACTGAACTGAAACCTTTTGGAGGTATGGCAACAATTGAAAATCATGCAAGTTTACCCTCGATTGATGGTAATAAGATGAAATGTTTCTTTACTGGCAGATGTGTTAAGTTTCACTTAACCGACTGGCATTTATTGTGGTTGTTGAAGGAAAAGACATTATAAATCAGTATTTTTCCCTCTTTTTCATTCACTGAGAATTTAAACTTTCTAAGAGCGCGAAAAACCCGAGCGAAGGCATCCTTAGCGAGAAGTGAAGCAAGATCTTTCAAGCATCCAAACCTAAAAGGCAAATTAAGGTATTTATCAATGGCTTCCTCCTCTACTCTTGAATTCATTGCAAACCCTACTATCATTGAAGTGATTAAACACCCTAGACCCGTCTTTAAGATTATTCCCAAAGTAACGAAGTAGGATGATACCCTAGGTGCATTTTCAAAAATCCCTAAAGGAGTTGCATATGCAGAAGACCCAAGAATATACATACATTGCCATATTGAGGAACTAGGTGCTGAAGAAATCATGAAAATGTATAAGAATATGATTTGTGATGAGAATAGAGTTGTGAAACCGGAACACAAGATTATCAAAACCCTAGGTTTTGTGGAAATCCTTGACATTCCAGAATTTCCTAAGGAAGTTGTGAGGATTGTACTCAGTAGAGTTCATGGAGAATTCTTTTGGCTTGACTCTATCCATAAAATCACAAGAGAAGAAGTTAGGGCAGTGACTAGCTTACCCTCCACCAGTAGCAGGCCAGACAAGACCAAGAAAGTTTCAAACAACATTGTGATGACATTAACTGGTGCAACCCATGATAGCAGATCCCTAAGAGTTAATGATGTGAAAGATGATAATGCTAGATTCATTAGCATGATATTAGGATACAAAACCACACATGCCAATCGACTAAACTCAGTTTCCAGTCTATGTATCAAAAGTGCATATGATATGGTTAACAGTGATGCTAAGATAGATGTATGTGAGTGGTTGAAAGATGAGTTAATTGATAATCTGAAGAAAATTAAAGGAGATAAGAAAGGTACTTTCAGATTTGGCAATCTTCTTGTATGCCTAATGCTATATCTTACTAAAGAGGTTCCTGGTATAGGCAAGAAAGACTTTGGTTATGACATACCAGTAGGTAAACAACTGTTGGATATCTTCACCGGCATGGGAACAGATAAGGACAACAAAATAACTGAGTATTTCCAAGCCTTTAAGGCAAGAATGAAAACAAGGGAAAGGTTACCACAGAGCATTGTTGACAAGTATGAAAAGGAAATTTGTTTTGTAATTAAGAAAGATGAGATCTAGATGGAGGTAGTTCTTCTTGGAACTGTTCGGGTGATAGAGATGGGATATGAGGCTGGTGTGAACATTATTGAAACACATGCCAAAGCCCTACTTGAAGCCCCTAGAGAACCAGAAGAAAAAGTGTTTGGTAATGATGAAACCATTGAAAGTGGTGTGCAAACACTTAAACAAATAAAGAAAAGAGAGAAATATATCATGAGTGCAACAAAGAAGGTGAGAGAGATTAAGGAAAACATAATGAATATCACCGGTATCAAGGAGAGTGACTTGGAAGGGTTACAACCGGAAGCTCATCTCTCACCGGTTGGTACATCCTTGGATAGTGAAATCCCAACAGAGTTTAAAAGAGTAGATAGGAAGAGAAAACCTTCACCGGTACCCTCTCCTACACCTAAGAAAGAAAGAAAGAAACAACATGCAGTAAGGCCCCTAGCTAAGAAAATGACACCCAGGAAGAAGAAGGAAAAACATGTTATCCCTCCTCTTGACAATCTATTGAATGAAATAACAGATGATGGTAATTTGTCTAATGTTAGCAAACTATATGATACATTTACCAATGAAGAAAATGAGAGAATTGAAAATAGCATCATCCTACACCTTGACATTTATAAGAAATTTTTGATAGAGGTTGTAGATGATTTGCCTAGTGATCTATATAGGTGGCTAGATGCTAAAAGGCTAGCTGTTATGGAGTTAGACAAGAAAATAAAGATTGAGAAATTGCTAGTTGTTCACCTTGTTAAATCAGTTGAGGAAATTGATAAGTTGATAAGTGAAGCAAATAGGTTAGTATTTTCTAGTGGTCATCGACATGTAAGTCTAATGGCCGACAGGGTTAATGAGATCTTAGAAGAGACAACATATAAATGTGACATCTTCTTTGTGGAGAAAGAGAAACAAGAAGAGCTAAAAAGACCAAAACCTTCAAGGTTTACCAAAAGGATAAAGATAAGGGAAAAGGCAAGGTAGGTGGACTACCTAGTATAAAAGTGACAGATAATTTACCACCTCCTTCTATTACTCCACTGGTACAAACTGTTGATACACCAGCTACAAAGAATGTGGAGACTCCACATGAGGATACAAATCCTGAGTCTAAAATTTTGTATAGCATGAACATAGACACTCAGGAGGTCAATATTGTGGTTGACAAGGAGACCACTGAGAAAAAAGAAGAAAGATGTTGCTTCTGAGCAACCGACTGACAATATTGAGGTTGAGATTTAGGCAAAACACATTGAGACACAAGGAGAACATACAGTGGAAAACATTAAGATTGGGGTTAGTGAAATGGTCATAGATACTGTTGATGCAAAGATTGAAAAACCCACAAAGATAGTGAAACCGGCTATAGAAAGTATAGAGAAACCTACTGAGTCACTGATAGTGGATAGTGCAAAGGTGCAGACAGAAAAACCGGCAGTGGATACCACTGAAACATCATCAAAGGCACCGGTTGATAACACTGTGAAACCATCTGAAAAACTGGTAGTAGAGAGCACAATGAAATCCACTGAGAAATAGGCAGAGAAAAAGGTTGAGTCACAGGTACACACTGAGACAGTGCCACCGACATCTACTGAAAAGCCTAAACCTTTGCTAATAGAAATGTACACACAAAATGACCCTCCAGAGGTTGAGGCAAGCAAAGTTGTTACTACCACCGACAACACGAAGATTGTTAAGGTAGTTGGACAGTCATCTGGTACTTCTATGATAGAATTCAGACCAACAAATGTGATTGAGGTACTATTGGATTCTATCAAGAAAATTACAGATTGTAATGCATTGGCCTATAAGGCTATAGATGATACCATTCCTATTCTTAAATTGATTACACCCAAGTGTAATATAGACAATAAAGATTCTTTGAGTCAATTAGACATATTGTCTAAGTACATCATCGACAACATATTGACTGTTGATCAAATAAATGAAGAGACATTTAAAGAGAAAGTGGACAAGGAAAAACAAAAATTATTTGAAGAGACAATAAAGAAGTGCACGGAACACATTGACACCCTCTTACCGGCACTGAGTAAAACCATTATGGAGTTTAAGGAACTGTACAGAGACACCTGCAAGACTAATCTTCTAACAGTGGATATTGATAAAGAAATCAACAAAGTACAAAAAGAAATTGATGATATAGCTGACAATATCATTGGTTCATCTAAACCAATATCAGTTATAGAGCAGGAAATTACTGGATTTGAAAAGAAGTTGGAAAAGTTGGAGAAGGAGAAGGAAAGAATAAAGGGGAAAGCAAAAGAGCTTAAATGCAGACTCAGTCAAGCTTGATAACCTCATCTCTTTAAGGAAAGAGATCTCTAAGGCATTTATACAAGGATAGAAGACATCGGAAGAGAAAATGCATCATCTCACTGGTACCATTCAGAGAACATAGGCAGCTTTGAAGGACAACAACAGGTTCACTCAGAGCTTGAACATGGTATTAGCAGATCTATTTCAGATTGTAACCAACCGGTTACAAGGTTCTAGCTGAGAACTACACTCATTTAACAATTTTTGACAACCTTTGTCATTGATGTCAAAGGGAGAGTAGTAGAGAAGAGAAAAATCCAATGAATTAGAGATCATCTACTCAGGGGGAGCACACAGTTTTGGTAAGACTTTTGGACTTCAATTTTTGAATTTTTCTCATGAGTGTTGCCATCAATGCCAAAGGGGGAGATTGTTGGCATTGCACACTCCAATGAGAATTGTAGGTGTTTGAAGGTGTTTTCATTGATGGCAACCTTGCAATCTTATGGCACTGGCACCGACAAACTCTACATTGACAGATAGTTCACCGACAGTGACAACAATGTTTACCAACATCCCAACCGTCAGGATTTTGATTATTGTATATTGTATTTAATTGTAATATCTTTTTGTAAGCCAACATGGCATATTGTAATAAGACTCATATATAAGTATGAGATCTTGTAAGATCATTTGGAGATATATACATATAGAGGATAGACATGATGTATATGTAGAGCGAATATTAAGGTAGATTTTGTAGAAGGGTTTATGGTTATTGTTTGAGCTTAAACCGATACTGAACTTGGCATAGCAGATGCTTTTTGTAGCAGTACACTATATTGGATTCTCATAATCCATTTTGTAAGTCAGTGAGATTTCCTTTTGTATTTGAACAGTGAGCTCTAGGTAGTTGGTCTTCCTGCATGTGCAGGCACATCATTGTAAGTAATATCCATTCATTGGCTAGTGAGTGAATATTGTGGGTCACAAATCCCACCGTAGTTTTTCCCACACTAGGTTTCCTCGCCAAAAATCTTGTGTTATGGTGTACTTTCTATGTTGTTTTTATTGTTCATATTTACTTCATTAACTCTTGCTTACTAGTACATTGTTTTGGAATGTAAATTATTTAATAAGGTCAAGAAATCTGTTTACCGGTTAAATATTGATTCACCCCCCCTCTTAGTATCTTTGAGACTATCATCAATCCTAACAGAACTGATCTTTACAATGAAATCGAAATTCACATGACACAACCTTTTATGCAATAGCCAACTCTCATAAATCTATGTAATCAAACATGTCTTCTCACCAAAATTCAAATGAAATATATTACCTTTTGTTTGTGTACCGGTTGCAATCTCCAAACCAGTTTTGTTAATGATTTTGCATTTTTCCATCCTTGAACTGTAATTGAAATCCCTTATCCACCAATTGTACTACACTCAAAATATTACGCCTTAAACCTTCAACATAATAAACATTGTAAGTATTGTTCTTACCATCCAATGATATAGTTCCTTTTCCTTTGATCATACATGCCTTGTTATCTCCAAATCTAACTAGACCGCCATCAAATTCTTGCAAAGATAAAAACTTCCCTTTATCTCCAGTCATATGATGTGAACAACCACTGTCAATTACCCATTCATCCTTGTCTTCAATTTTAGTAGGAAGTGCCTTCTCTTCAGGTACATTCTCTTTCAGTGTCGGATCATCTTCCTTGATAGCCAGGAACACCCATTCCTTCCCATTGTCGGAACCACTAGCAAAGTCTTCTGTTGGTTCATCATTAGAATTAGTAATGCCTTCCTCATCCACTAAGTAGCATGATTTGTCTTTTTTTTTCCTTGTGCTTATACTTGTTCTGATATCTAGGGTTAGGCTTAAAAGATCTTCTAACTCTTTCTTCAAATCTCGAATCCCTTTCAGGACATCTAGATGCAAAATGACCAATCTTATTACATGCAAAACATTTAGAAGGTGCTTTTCCTTTATACTTACTTCCTACTGGTCCTTTAGGTACTCTTCTAGCAAATAGTGCTTCAATTTTCTCAAACTCGTCATCCTCTCTCTTCATATCTTCCAATTCCTTTGCATATAAAGCTTTCCAATCTTGCTTACCAGTTGCAGATGTAGATGCATAAAAAGAAGGTTCAGTCTTCACAGCTCCAGAAGGTCCAAATTCTTCAAGCTCAAAAGCAGATAGTTTTCCAACCAAGGTATCTCTGTTCATAGATGTATTAGCCATTGTTATCAACTCATTAATAGCAGTAGCCTTTATTTTGTAAGCCGGTGGTAGGGCTCTCAGAACTTTAGAAATAATTTCATCTTCGCTTAGAGTTACACCACAACATTGAATTCCCATAAAAATCTCATTTATCCTTTCCATGAATGCAGTAATCCTTTCATCTTCTTCCATCTTCAGGTTTTCATATGTCACCCTGTAACCATCAAGTTTTTCAATCTTCACTATGGGGTCACCTTCATTAAGAGTTTCTAACTTATCCCATATAGCCTTTCTAGATGATTTGTCGGTTAATCCTATTATTTGTTGATCAAAAAGTGCACACAAGAGGGCTTCTTTTTCTCTACAATCATTCTCAAGCTCCTTATCTAGGTTTTCCAGAGGAGGATTGTCAGATGCCAGATTATAAGGTGTGACACCATTCTATGTGATCTCCCAAATCCCCTTGCCAAAAAATCTCAAATGAGTCTCCATCTGAATCTTCCATACAGTGTAATTTGTTCCATCAATCCTAGGAATATCTCTCTGAAAGATAGCTCTAGATGAAATGGATGAACTTGAATTGTTAGTCACCATAGGATCTTCCTCAAGTGGTTAAGCTTTCTGCAAAGAGGACCAATGCTCTGATACCAATTGTTAGATAGTTCAAATAACCGAAAGACAACTGAGAGGGGTGGGGGGGGTGAATCAATTGTTAGAGATTACTGGAACCATTAGCAATTAAAAATTAAATTTTGGAACCCAAAACATTAATACCAGAATGCTTAAACCAAATACTGGAATAACAGTTAAACCATTTAAGCACAAACAATAATCATAGAACAAATACCATCCACATGACACCAAGATTTGTACATGGAAAACCTGGTAAAGGGAAAAACCATGGTGGGAAGCCTACCCATAGTCAAATAATACTTCTGCAATAAGTATTTGAATTACAATTGAGGGGCCTGCACTTGCAAAAAGTCCAACAACCTAGAGCGTACTGCTCATCACAAAAGGAGTCTCACTAACTACATAGAAATCTAGACTACAATCCGGAGAAATGTTGAACTGCAAAAGATAACATCTCCTATGCTTGAGTACAGTTCTGGTTAAGTGCAATACCAAATGACTAAATCCTCTTACATAAACCCAATTCGATCTCCAATTATTGACCAAATCCTCTGCCTAAATGATATTACATTATTTGCACATTACATCCGTTGATCATGACCTCTAACATAACCATGATGATCTACAATGAGATCTTACATCTATATATACAAACCCTCAACCATAAACAATCAAGTCGACCACCAGACAATAAACCAATTACATAATTACAAACCATGTCAGCCTTAGACCAAACAAATAATATCCAACACATAAGACATCCCAAAAACTCATTGAGAGGTCCAATCCACACGCTTCATTAAACTGATACATAACCTAGACCAACTGGGACCCAATATAGGTCCACACGCTACAACAATGACCTCCATCTGCCAAGTATCGAACATGATCACCATCAACATCTTGAAACTCCACCAAAAGCTGCATCAACACCACTTATGCAATTCATCAAAGATCTTCATCAAAAGCTCTACCAATGAAACCCTCGCCAGAACCAAAAACCAAGCTTCTAAGCAAACAGGATAGCATCCGATCATCAGACCAAATCCAACTGACTAAATATGAGCATGAGTATCATGAACAAGACAATTCCATCACCAAACTATACTAGAGCCTACCGGATCATGCCATATCCAAATCAACCAGAAAACCACTCAACCTACCGGGACCAGAAGGGTGTCGGTAAAGCATCCAAATAGCTAGTGTTGGCATCAATGACAAAATATTAATGCAACATAATCAATTCCACCAAATGGCCAACAATGCTATGTGATGCATTTTATGTTCCTATATGCTTATGCCATGTATGATGATTTAATGAGGTTTTTCTATAATGATGATGGATGCATGTATGTTGATGATGCAAATATGATACTAACTAGTGATATGTGCAGGATGTGATTTATGTACATGTTTACGATGTATGGGACTAATCTATTGATATCCAAGATGGATCATGTAATATTATTTCTCTTTATATGATATGTATGATGTACACTAACATATGATGATGTGTATGGATACTACATGAGATGCATATATTTTTGGTGTGTTATTATATTCAGTCATGTGATATTGGACTACATGGACACAAGGGAAAGTGGAAGACATACAAAAAAAAGGGGGATGGAAGGTAGAAGATATGGAGGTAAAATGAGCTTCTTGTGCATTATCATCATTGAGCTTTATTATGGAAAATGTATTTTGACCATCTAGATATAGGTGTGACCTAGATAGTCATTGTATCATTTGCATGGAGATCATATAGTCACAAGCAAGGATTGCCCTAGTTCACACTAGACTCAAAATATCCTCATATCCTTGGATGAGCCATAGTGTTACTAAGAGAAAATCCATAAATAACAAATAGGTAATCATGCCCCATCCTAGCCACTCTAGTCATATAAATCCTTGATAAGCATAGGAAATATGTTCCCACAAAATATCAAATCAAAAAAAAATCAAATACTCGACACCAACATAAACTAAAATCCTCAAGTTATTAGTGTATCTTGCCACATATGTTAACATGTTTGTTCTGGTCATAATATTGTTATCCCAATAAAGGCTAGATAATACTAAAAATCCTTGTTGTAGTCAAAGTCTATTGAAAGATTGATTTATTGAAAGCGCATTGCTGCTTGTGTCTCTTCTAAAAATGACTTACTCCATGAAACCAATACTTTATTACGAAGAAGAACAAAAATTTATTGTGGATCGACAATTCAAGTTATCTTTTATTGTAGATTTTGCAAGAAAAGAAGAAAGGATTAAAAAGATGATGCTCCTCAAAACATGTGATGCCAAGGTTCCACTCTCATCACTAGGTTTAGTATCTGCTCCCAATTATAGATAGGACTTAATTTATTATGGGTGAAAAGAAAGGGCGTAAAGTCATTTATTATGGATGGTGAACCAATTAGGTAGATAAATAACAAGCCATGATGGGGATGGACAATTTTATTATAGAGTGATAGGTTGTGAGTGTGTGTAAAGTGAAAAGGCAAAACTGAATCCTGAAGGAAGGAGGAGCAAAAGTCTCTACTCATGGTGTCGGTAACCTGGTTTTCACCATGGTACTTACCCAAGGCACCACTGAAGTGGTTTTCACCGTCGGATGAATTTATTCCTCTTTATTTTTTATGATTTTTTCAATTTTTTTGTGTCACAAGGTGCCTATTTGCCAGGTTTTCACCATAGTGACAATTTGAATTTTTTTTTCATTTTTTTGTATTTTTTATTTTTTTATTTTTTTGTATTTTTTATTAGGATACTTTGAAAAGCTATGCATAAAACCTGTGAAGGTGCATACTGTTGATAGGATCATCCAATGATTCTCCTTTTGGTGTTGATAACTGATATGCATCAAATCCATAGATTGATTTGATGACATAAGGCCCAAGCAAATTTGGTTCAAACTTACCCCTTTTTTCTATGTTCTACTATTTTTTGTGGTTTTCTTTTAGGACCAAGTCATCGACCTCAAATGTGTGAGGCTTCACTCTATGATTGTCACTGTGACTCATAAATTATTTGTATGCTTTGAGATGATTGAATGTAGTTTGTCAACACTCATCTAACAATTCCAAATCTTGCAAGTGGGAGACCCTATAGTTTTCGTCACTAATAAGATTGCACAAAGAGACCCGTAGAGATGTTAACTCAACCTCAATGAGCAAGATAGCTTTACCACCATAGAAAAGTTAATAGGGAGTAGATCCTCTAGGTGTGCGGACACTTGTGCGATAGGCCCATAATGTAGGAAATTGAATATGTCGGTTGCAACCAACGTCATCGATTATCTTTTTAAGAATTCTGAGGACAGTTTTGTTAGATGCCTCAACTTGACCATTACCTTGGGGGTAGTATGGAGTGGAAAAGAGATGATGAATGTGGAACCAATCACAAAGCTCATGAGCATCCTGATTCTTGAAGGAACGTCAATTATCTATGACAATGGAAATGGGAACACCGTATTGACAGATGATATAGTTGGGGATGGAAGTTGCAATCTTCTTACCAATGATTTGAATGAGGGGGATGAACTCAATCCACTTTGTGAAATTCTTAGTGTCTATGATAATGGATTTATGGTTGTTGGAAGATGGAAGGTGAATCTTGCCCATGATATCAAGTCCCCACTAACAAAAGGGCTAGGGAGTAGTGATTGGTTGAAGTTCTTATGCTGGTGCATGAATTAGGTCTCTATGAATCTAACACTACTTGCATTTCTTGACAAACTGGTATGAGTCTTTTTCCATGACAGTCCAATAGTAACCAATTCTCATAAGTTTCTTAGCTAAGGTTGGACCACTAGAGTGATCTCCACAAATACCTTTGTGGACTTCATGCAATGTGATTTTAACTTGGTCACTCTCTAAACATCTAAAAAGAGTACCATCGAGACCCCATCAGTAAAGTGTGTCAGCAATGATAACATAATGAGAGGTTTGGCGGTCAAGTATTGTGTTGATTATTGGAAAGGCTAGGTGGAAGGGTGTAATCGTGAAGGTAAGTGAAAATGTTGTCGTACCAAGGGGAGTCGAGACCAACAACACATCAATTCTAATGGAGAGATCTCATATGTAAGGACCAAAATATTATCCACCAAGAACTCATAGTGGGTCTCATTCCGTGGCATGTCAATCAAGGAGAAAATGGTAGCCATAACATTTGCAACTCGATTGTTTTCTCTTGGAATTTCCTTAAAGGCTATCTTTGTGAAGTATTTCTCAAAGTCATCCACCATTTTATTATAGGGAATTAATTTCTCATCTTTAGTCTGATAGTCATCATTTACTTGATGGATCACAAGTTGGGAGTCCCCAAAAACATGAAATTCTTAGATCTTCCACTGAACTCTTATTTGTAGTCCTATTGTCAATGCCTCATATTCTACTATATTGTTCATGCAAGGGAAAGATAATAGATAAGATTTAGGAATCAAATTCCCTTGACGTGTGATGAAGAGTATGCCTGCTCCTACTTCATGTTGTGTGTATGAATCATCAAAGTATAGTTTCCATAGTCTTGATTTTGTCACTACAAAGATAGATACATCCGAGAACTCTAAAATTACAAGAGAGTCATTGACCATTGGTGTGTCTACAAGTTGGTCTGCAATGACATGTCATTTGATAGCTTTCCTATCCACATATTCAATGTCAAACTCACTTAACATCATTACCCATTTAGCCAACCTACCTATGAGAGTTGCCTTGTTGAGTAGGTATTTTAATGGATCAATTCTTGCTACGAGATTTGTTTTATGAGTTAGCATGTAATGATGCAACATCTACGAATCAAAAATCATAGAAATACATGCACACTCAATTAGAGTGTAATTTATCTCATATCCAAACAATGTACGACTGATATAGTTAATGGCTCATTCTTTTCGTACATGGTCCTGTTGTACCAAAAGTATCCCCAGCGTTGTCATTGTTGCTGAAATGTAGAGTAACAATGGTTTCCATTGAATTGGTGTCATCAACATTGGTGGATTCAAGAGATAGTCCTTGAGCAACTGAAAATCTTGCTGTCATTTGTCATCCCACTTAAACTTGGTGTTTTTGTGAAGAAAATGCTAAAATGGATGACATTTATCTACGAGTTGTGCTATGAATCTATAGATATATTGGAGCTTCCCTTGCAATGATCTGAGTTGACTAATGTTCTTAGGAGGAGATATCTGTAATATGCTCTAACTTTTGTTGGATCTACTTCAATACCTCATTGTGTAACAATCTCTCCTAGGAGTTTCCTAGAGGTCACTCCAAAGACACATTTCTTTGGATTTAGTCTGACTTTGTATTTCTCCAAGTGGTCAAAGACTACTGATAGGACACCCAAATGTTTTCCCCTTGTAATTAATTTTGCCAAGATATCATCTACATGTATAATTTTCCATAGTGATGTGCACAATATCATGAAAGATTGTTGTCATGGCTCTCTGATTTGTAGTACACGTGTTCTTTAATCCAAAAGACATGATGTTCCAATAAAAGGTACCCCAAGGACATGTAAATGTTGTTTTGTGTTAATCTTCAGGTGCTATCTTAATCTGATTGTATCCGGAGAATCCATCCATAATTGATAAAATTGCATGGCCCATTGTGAGATTAACGATCAAATCAATGTTTGACAATGGAAAGTCATCTTTAGGACAAGCATTGTTGATATCTCCAAAGTTGGTGCTTATCCTTATGTTGCCATCTAGTCTGCTGATAGGTACAAGATTGGAAATCCACTCAGGGTAATCAATTCGTTTGACGAAGCCAACATCTAATAACTTTTCAAGCTCAATTTTTATGAGTAATGCCACTTGTCGATGCATCTTGCATAATTTCTGTTTGACTGGCTTGGCACCTAGATTGACTGTCAAGTGTTCACTAATACATTTGCCCTAAAATTCCGACGACGATTTTTGACGGAGAAGGTATATTGTGAACAAATTTGATTTTTTTTTTAAAATTGCCCGCATTCATCGGAATTTCAATGATAATTCAATATATGTTTGTGGCAAATAAGGAATTGGCAACGACATTTGTGTTTTTTTACAAAAAGTGTCCACGTTCGTTGAAATTTCGATGACAGTGGGCATTACTTAAAAAAAAAGAAAAAGACCAAGACATTTCAAATCATTTTCACGGCCTCTTCCCATTCTCTCATTGTCGCCCCAACAACGTATTCCCACCCACAGTTCCACCTCTGTTTGCTAGAATCCCCTAGCCTTGCCTCCACCACAACTCATTGCTTGTTCTTGGTCATAGCTGTTTAGGTAGGAACCACTGGTCAAGCGGTTAACTGGTTTTTGTTCTTATGGTGGTATTTTCCTGGAACTAGAACAAAGCACGAGATCTTTGAAGTGAAATCTTTCACTCAGCTACGGAAGGAACTTGAACAAGGATTGAAGGCCCCCCACTTCATGGTCGTGGTGTGGTTGACTATCTATACATATAGTGACAAGCCCCAACAACTGTATCGATCGAGGTTGTGTTTGCATACGTAATGCCACGACCGATTTTTTTTGGGCGATCATCCGAGCCTCGAAGCGGACTCGCAGGGGAGAGGTTTTTTCTAATCTTAACACTTTTTGTTTTCATGACATTTGAGTGAAGTAGACCACAACTACAATTATTATGGAACCCAGGAAGCTGCTTGAAATTTCATATTGATCAACCTTGTGAGTAAACCATGGCTCCATTGGGTTTGTCATAACAATTTCAGCACCATCCATGATTAGTCCATCATCTTTCATGATTAACAGTAGCGAAATTATCCAATGTCACATAAAACCATGCAATGAAACTTAAGACATAACTCATTAT
Source organism: Cryptomeria japonica (assembly GCF_030272615.1). NCBI lineage: Eukaryota > Viridiplantae > Streptophyta > Pinopsida > Cupressales > Cupressaceae > Cryptomeria > Cryptomeria japonica. The sequence continues at coordinate 341,431,929 of NC_081411.1, forward strand.
TCTTTTGTATGAGATTTTTTAACCAAGATTATCATATTTCAGATTGTGTGATAAGTTTTGGCATGGGAATCAACTAATAGACAACATAGATATTTATCATCAACCTCCTTTTTTTTCACCGAAGGGATAAAAATTTATTAAACACAACGAGAATTACAGAGCAAGAAAGTAGATACATAACCTAATCTAATCTCCATTTGCATAGCCTAAGAAGGTAGATACAACTAAATAATCTTGAAAGAATTGCATATGAAGGGCATTATTAGAAAAGAACTTATGTACCATGCTAGTCTATGTAGCTACTACTAATTATTGCATAGAAATAGATACATGTGTTAGAATGTGTTGAAATAGTAGCTAGCTCGAATACCTATCTATTGTATTTAATGTTGTCAATGATAATTAAAATACACATGTATTATCTATTGTGTAAATCAAACTTAGGGCTGGGCCCAAATACATGTAACTTGTAATTATGCCTTGCTTGGGCAAGACCTATATATAATGTAACTTGTGGATAGGAAAGGCCCTATAAATATAACTTGTAATTTGGTCTGACCCTAATTGGGTGATGTAACTTGTGGTCCTATATTGAATGTAACTTGTAGATAGGGTAGGTCCAATATGTATTTTGAGCAATTATGTAATTGGGTTGGACCCAAACTCATGTAGCGTGTGATAAAGGCACTCAAGCAATAACGTCTTAATAGGTCAAGACCTATTTGGATGATATACATAATATTATTATTAAATTAACAAGGTAGGCCGACTTGAGACTTGACACCACAAGTCAAGTATATAAGCAAATCATTTGCATGGCATAATGAATCAATAACATACAAGGCGAATTATTCTTAAGGCTGTCAACACATGTAATCTGCTCTCCAACGTTTGGCGATCTCTCTCTCTCTCTCTCTTGTGCGAACTTGCTCCTCATCCATTGTGTGAAGGTTGGCTATTAGGTGATACTAAGGATAAATATTCAAAAAATTATAATAATTACACTAATACATATATCACTCTCATTCCTTCCTTAATTTGATATAAGGTCCCTCTATCCTGTTAATGCATGATAGCCTTGGTAAGATAAATGATTGAATGAGAGATAAATGAAGTCTCTCATTCAATCATCTATCCTATTTATAAACTATGATGAAGACTTCAAGCTATTGTTCCTTCATTTGATCGATGATCATTCTTAAATTTGTATATATTCAACCATACTTGCAAAGTTCGATCAATGCTTAACTACTGATAATCATCCGTTGTAAATCTCATAGCATAGAATACCAATTGGTATCGGTTTACATTAAAACCAATGCACTCTTATTAATATCGGTTAACATATTAACTATGAACATCGATTGTTATCGGGTTTAACCAATGCACTCTGATTAATATCGGTTAATATATTAACTATGAACATTGATTGTTAATGGGCTTAACTAATACATACCAATTAGTATCAGTTGTCTTGCATATGATAGACATGTCGATTAAGTATCAGGTGGTTTGTTAAGTGATATACATTGATTTAGGTTTCTATCCTCCTCCTTTGTTGACATCCCCTCCCCCATTGCCTAAAATATCTATGACTTTTCCAACAACTTTTAATATCACAACAAGAGATAATTTTGTATGAGTTTCTTAAAGCCAAATTTATTACTCTCCCCTTGAAAAATTGAAGAAAAAACCATAAACAAAATTAGGACAATCCTTTTTTCAAGAATCATTAACTATTCCACTAATGAATGTCATGATTTGGAGATTAAAATTCAACAACTTATTGTAGTTCTAGTAACATCTAAATAATATGTGACAATAAGTTATACACTCATCATATCCCTTCTAAATGACATTTATAACCTATTATGTTTTTATCTTGCTATATGACATTGGTAGCTTAATTACCTATTAGGGGCTCATTGTCATTCATGGTACGACGATTTCATGTGCAATCATACTTGGGAGGCAATGTAATAGCCTAGTTCTTCTTGTCTCTACATTGTGGAGTAAGAATAATAGTTTTCAATTGTTCCTCTTTTTTAAGGATCCACTTTACCTTTTTTGATTTTTATCTTTTATAGCTTGATATCCTTTCTTGCATAGAATTGTCCTGAATCCAAATTCTCTCCTTGCTTGGATGTGTGTGTTCCTTGATTAGGACCTCTTTCATTGTTTTTTAGGCAAATAAACAAAGACATCGACCTCTCCTCTCTACTTATACACAAAAGGGCTAATTGAAACCACTTCATATACAAAAAATGTCTCCTTGCACTGATGGAGCCTCAAGAATGTGACACCCTTGTTCAACAAGGGTTGATACTCTAAAACATGATGCCTATCATTCATGAGCTCAAGGTGGTTGCTTTCATGCTCAATAAAAATATGATCAAAACTTTTTGTAGTTTCACAACTTGCTAGCTAATGAAATCCATGATGTAACATGAATCACCCAACATTACACAACTTGTTAGCTAGTAGTATTCACATTTCTTCTATTTTCTCTTATCATATGACTCATAGTAAGCATATCCTTCTATTCATGTTTCTTCTATTGTTGGGACTAGGAGGTGCGGTTCGACCAGATCCTCCACCTGTTGGATGTAGACAAAATGAATGTTTTTTGGATTAGGATGGTACATAGAATCTACTATCAAAAGGTTGTCAAAATTTCTTGGGACTAGGAGGTGTGAAATGGCCTACTCTTATGCTTTTCATGCCATCAAAATTTGAGTTTGATTGTCATCATTTACTTTTCCAAATTCTTCACATGTAACTCCTGAATCAATTTCCTACACACAAAATGACGAAAAATAGGTTTGTTGATGGAGGCTTTCCTAGGTCAAACCTCGGGTTGTGAAATAACCTTGAAGTATAATGTTTTCCTTTTGAGGGAAAGGATAGATCTAATCTAAAGATGCTTAAAATTGAACATGATACCTTGATGAATCTTTCTTAAATTCTCACACAAGGTTTTAGGATGTCATGCAGAATGGTGTGCTTTAACTTGAATTCTCCTTCAATGCTTGATGAATGCTTGATTGCTTGTTCACTTGGAATTGAATTGATTTTATAATTAAGAGATCACTTGAATTGTAGGTAAACCCCTTCAAATGATAGGGTAGGCTTCCTTTTAGACCTAGTATATGTCTTGAAAGCATTTTATCCTGATGTCTTTAAATTAAAGTACTTTCTCTTCTATCTGGTATTGGTGGAGTAGAGGTTGCATTGCATCGACCTAGGATACATATTTCCGCAGATACAACACAAGTTAAATGTATCCCAGGTCGATGCAAAGCAACCTCTGCTCCAGAGATCACTAGAAAATACAGAAAGAACTTTAATTTAATGCCATCAGGATAAAAGGCTTTCAAGACAAATAAATGGTATGCAACTGTATCTATTTGAAAATAAAGTGGTCTGATGAAATCTTTGGGCATAAAATAGATGAAATGCACTCCATACTACTGCTGCACAATATTTTGGTCGATGATATTTTTAAAATAGTAAAGGAAGGTGTATGGAACTGGCCTACAATTAAAATACACATGTATTATCTATTATGTAACTCTTGAATCAATTTCCTACACACAAAATGACGAAAAATAGGTTTGTTGATGGGGGCTTTCCTAGGTCAAATAGGTTTGAACATACCTTGAAGTGTCCAATATGGAAGGTTTGTATTCTTAATCTGCTACCCATTTCTTAATTTAAAAGATGACATCTTTATTAAATATCTCCTCTATTTTTGGAGGTAGACATCTTTAGGAAAAGATCTCTTCCTCCCTCTTTAAAATGATCCCTTTAGATCTAATCTTAAAATACTTAAAATTGAACATGATACCTTGATGAATATTTCTTGAATCCTCACCCAAGGTTTTAGGATGTCATGCAGATTGTTGATCATGAATGTTGTGCTTTAACTTGAATTCTCCTTCAATGCTTGATGAATGCTTGATTGCTTATTCACTTGGAATTGAATTGATTTTATAATTAAGAGATCACTTGAATTGTAGGTAGACCCCTTCAAATGATAGGGTAGGCTTCCTTTTATACGTAATCATACATAAAAGTGTTTGAATTTTTTTCTCACACATGAGGCAAGAAATGAGGGGTCATATTTTGGGTCCCAATCATGAGTACCAGGGCACCTAAGGCATCCTAGTCTTGTCAATTTAGGATGTGACATGCTAAAGTGGGCATCAATGTCTCAAGATCAGATGGACCTTAAGTTATTGTCTCCCTTGCATATGATTTGTTTGGCTGATCAACTTCATGATTCTACTCACAAGATTTTATTAAGTCTCAAATATAGGGATCATAACCTATTAATGATGCAGTGAAAGTCCTTCATGAAGGACTTCTAGAAGTATTTTTGGATGAGTCTTTGTCAAGTGCAGAGAAAAAATAATTGATGTTTAATGGATTTAAGGAACATTCTTTCAAATTGGAAGCCAAAGTTTAATTGAAGGATGTAGAGAAGAAGGTGGAAGAGAAAAGACTAGAAGTTTTGGTGATTAGATGTGTAACAACACATATCCAACTACAAGAAAGCATAATTTTCTTTTTAGAAAAGTATAAAGGATGTAGTGGCAACATACATGTTTTAAAGGCAATGGCCTAAATATACTAAGGATATTAAGGGTCACATAGATATTATAGCATCAAAAATTGTACAACTATCCAATACTATAGACATGAAGAATGATGCAGAAGGAAACGAAAGGCTTCAAATAAAAAACGTGTACATGCAACTAAATCCATTGACTAATCAGAAGAACAAAATTAAGAAACGGTTCAATCATCTAAGAGATGTTGTAGACTTGCAACTCACTAGCTACTTAGTTTTTCTGGGTGAGAATTTTTTTTGTTTTGGTTATGGTTGTGGTGTTTGTAGGGAGACATTTACAAATTTATATCTATTCTCACTATTTAATGGTTTATGGGTTTGTAATGGTAATTTAATGTTCTTTCATATTTTTGTAAAGATTCTTTATAATAACCTATTATAGTGATTTGTTCTATTATGGATAATGTTGTGGGTCAGACAGCTTTGCCGTCGGTGAATGAAAGCATTGCATAAGTTCTACTTTTAAAAATTACATGAAACATTTTTAATTTATTGGATTCAGTGTTATTTGAAAAAAAGTTTATCAATGATGTTTCCTTTCTCCAAGAATTGGATCTAGGATCTTTTCGTCAGATAATATGTAACATCCAATGACTAAATATTTTCTTTACAAATGCTTATTTTATTTAATTATCATCTGAGTGTGAATTATAATTTATATATGTGCAGAAGCAAAAGATACAAGTTGAAGACTCATGTGTAAGTAAATTTCGTACAAGAAAGAAAGCAAGCATTATCTTGAATGACATGGAAACAAGCTCATCAACTGTCTACAAGAGAGCAATTGGAGAAAAGTAGAGGAAACTGTTAAAGGGTGATAAATACATAGAGAGTATGCAATACAAACAAACAATGTCTAGAGTGTTTGATGTGATGTCTCTAATTTATGTCCGGAGGGACTAACTGGTTTTGGAGTTCCTGGGAAACTTATTGGGCCATGCTTGGAGGAAATCAATGTGTTCATGCAAGGGCCACCTTTTTTCTATTATGAGAATGATGCTTTTGCAACAAAGGATATTTGGAAGGCAATATCCGAAAATTTCTATAGTGTGGAACCAGAGTTGGTGGACTCGAAGTACTTTTCGGCTTCCAGAAGACCAAGAAGTTATGTACACAATCTCACAATAGAAGGGCGATTTCAAGCATTACCTCTCCCCCCCATGATTATTTAGGAAGCACTTCCTTAGAGAAAGGACAATTGGCCTCCATGGGATCAAAGAAAAAAATTGAAGCATAGACTCTAGACGATGTGGTGGTGTCCTTTGTGAATAACTTTGTACTATAGTTGAAAATTCATGAGGGAAACTGCAAGATAGTGAATAGAAATACATTCTTGAAAAGTGGGAAGAATGGATCTTGGTTTGTGTGGGGCCAGGTTAGGTGCCTCCTCTAGAGGTTGATGAGATAGAAATCATATTAGGATTTGAAAAATATCACACTCGTGGAACTTCATGTGCGACCAATCGATTGTGTTGTTTGGGTAATGCATTCGGAATTCCGACAGTAATCTGTGTAATTTTTTGGCCGGGGGAGGAAATATAGCCATCGTCGGATAAGATCGTAACGTTGTCAGAATTTCAACACCAATGGCATTGTCGGAAAGACCAACGACGAGTTTTCGATGGTTAAATTTGTCGAAAGTTCGACGTGGTGTCGTCGGACTACCGACAATTGACCATCAAAAATTAGGCCCAAATGTACTAGTGGTTACATAACCAAATCGGGATCTAATCCAGGTGTATTTACGTATGACCATGTGAAATTTATTTGTCTCTCTTTGAAGAACTTTGTGAACTTTGGTCACTCAGTGTCTGTCAATGATTGTGAAAAAAAGATGTAATGTGGTACTTCTTTTGTCCCAATGTTAGTTTTGATGGTTTCTTTGACCAACATAGATGACTTCTCTTGATATGATGTCATGGAGAGAGTGTCAAACCTTTCGTCCTTGAGTTCCTTAGAGAGTTTTTCCCCATTAGATGCATCCCTTCTTTTTACTTTTTTGGGGTCGGAAAGTGTCACAATGTGGTCAGAAACCATGCATTTTTTTTGTTCATTATCAATTAGCTTAAGGCAAAGTCCAAGAAGATAGGGTGATGTATTGTACCATGGTAGTGATTATTTAGGAAAACTAATAACTGTTTTTTTATCACATTACCATAGAAAGGGTTCTAACCTATATAATTTTTCCAACCAAGTTGCATCAAGATTAATTATTGCCACCTTGTTGAAGGAATCAAACACCCGCAATCGATTGAGTTTGAATGGTGAAATAAAACTTCTTGGGTCAATTAAAATTGTAGTCACATAAATCTATCCATTTAATTAAATGAATATTTACTTTTTATTGGATTATTTATCCATTAGCCAACAGTTAATTAAATTAATATTTAATTAATTCATCCTTAAACCCTTCTCGTATTAATTAAATAAATTATTGAATTCATTTAAATTAATTCATTAAACCAAATTCACAATCAATTAAATGAATAAAATCCTATTTATTTAATTTAATCCTCTTTCCTCTTTTAAATAAATAATAAAACATTTATTTAAATCACTAAATCCCCCCCACTTGCATTCTCCTACAAATGCAAGTTGCAACCACAATTGAAATGAATTAATTTTATTTTAATTAAAATCCTATTTTCCCTCACCCACCAAACCCACTTGCAATCCTAAATCCCCTTTTAGAACCTTCTAACCACTCTTTAGATTCTTCTAAACCATACCTAAATAGCCTAATCCATTCCCTAAATATTGTCACATTCCTAAGCAACTTGAAGTCACTTCTCAAAGCCTCCAAAGTCTTTGAAAAGCATTTAATGCTTTATGTGTTCAACAAGATAATCCCTAAAGTCTTACAAACCACTAATGGCTCTTACATGACCATTAATGGCTCTTACATTACCATTTATGGTTAACTCAACTCACCCACATGGTTAGAGACTTTCCCTCTAACTCAACCCGCATTTGACTCATGGGTCTCTTCAAGTATTTATTGCTTTGACCATGGTTATCCTCACTAACTCTTGTACAAAAGTTTATCCATTGGATAAAGGCATTATTCATTCAACTCAACATTAACCTTACCTCCCAAGTTAACCTTCAAGTTATGTCAAGCATTTAATGCTTCTTCCCTCTCCCCTCAACCCATCTCATATTGACATTTGTCATCCTGGGATTGGGTTGAAAGCCCTCACACAGATCATAAACCCATCAATCTTGACCCTTGTTGAGATTACTCAATCTCAGCCATCCATTGCTCCATTTTACCTATAAATAGAGGTCATTTCTTCATAATCCAAATCCTTGAAATCTCGTATGCATTTAACCTATAGTGAAATTTAGAGAGCATTTAGCATAATTTACTATTGTTATTTTGGTTAAAAATTAACATTAGCTAATTAGATAATATCTCATTTTAGCTTGTTCACATTTGCATTCTCATAATCATCCATTTTATAATCTTGAACCTCCATAAGACATCCAGAATAGTGCAAAAAGTTGCTGAGAGCTACACTCATTTGGGAACTTGGAGAGGAGAGGAACAAGGGAGGAGCCACTATGAATGTTTTGGTCAGCATTTGGAGGAGTTTAGTTTACCTCTTTTGTCTTTGCATGCTTTCCATTTCTTATTTAGTATCTCTCTTGATATGCTTGCTTAAGATAGTATTTGATTTGTGATTGCTAACCCTAATGTTTGAACTTGTTTCTTGTGTTGTTGTGTTTGTATAACTCTCCTAACATCCTTTTTTTGTAGAGCATCATTCGGTGAACTTGACATGAATTGAACATGCAACCTTCTAATCATCAAATTTTGAAACTACTAACTTTTTCATTTTTAATTGACACAAAGGTCGCACTTTAGTGCCATTTTTCACATTCTAGGGCCTTCGAAAGTTGGTACTTTAGCGTTGTTGTTCCTAATAATAGCGCTATTGTCACTCAACTAGCGCTATTGTCCTTCTTATAGCGCTATTGACCATTAAATAACGCTATTGTGTCTAGTTTTAGCACTTTCAGCTCGTTGTTTGATAGAATTAATTATGTTTGATAGAGTTCTTTTAGCGCTTTTGTCTCTTTTTATAGCGCGTTTGCTCTTAGTTTAGCACTTTCGTTTGTTATTTAGTGCTTTCGTGTTAAATAGCGCTTCTGTTTCCACACAGAGTAGCGCTATTGTAATAGAGAGTTGTTAAAAAATTTCTTGTAACCAAAAATATTAGGCTTGTAGAAGCCCACCAAGCATTCGGATTTTACTAACTAATTATCTTTTGTGCGGGTTTGGACTAACCCCATTTTTAGGATTTTCAAAAATTTAAGCTTAGGAAGTAAATTTATTTGTGTTGCTAACTTTGTCTTTCAAGTTAGGATAAAATGAATTCACTTGCTTTTCTTGGTCAAAATCAACTTCACTTCAATTTGGGCTCTTAAAATGAATAATATATTTTGTTTGGGCTTGTAAAAATAATCTCACTTGTCAAGTTAAAAAGAACCACAAACTCGGAACCCAACAAAATTTATTTTTGCAAGTTAGGGACAATTTTTGATTTGGTGCTTAAAATCAACAAGACAATTTTATTTCTTGCATCAAATTAAAAATCACAATCAACACTTCATTTTTGGGCAAAATTAAAAAGAACAAGTCAGATGTCCCTTCAAGTTCAATCAATTTACTTCAAGCAAAACGAGTTCTCAATTCAGTTCACCAGGATTTCAAGTTCTTAGTTTACAGAACATTTTACCTTGAAGTTAAAAAGAACACCATTTTTGTTGGAGCAACATCTCTAAATAGTTAGCTCACATTGCTATAAACTTGGTTAAAACGAACAAGTGTTTTTGGTGATTGGAATGCTTGTGCAAAGTTTGTTGAGTGGTCCTACTTCTAACACACACTATCCTCTCTCTTGGCTTTTGTGGTCCTAGGTGCAAGAGAAAAGTGTTAGTAACACTCAAAAAAAAATTATTTTTTAAGAGAGGCCTGCCAAAAGACACATCACTCTTGGGAACGACCTCACGCGGTAAATCCTTTGAGCCGCTATAGAAATCAGGTGAGAGTGAAAGTTGTAGCCTTGGGTATAGTTGTTTCTATAGTGTAACTTGCCAAAAGGACATATGGGCCCCACCACAAGTTACAAGGCTCTTAAGTGAGTCACTGCAGAATGAACTTATGTCCAAAAATATCGAACATTACTAGACACCTTTTTATATAGAAACCCACCCGTTCTAATGATTGAGGATATTTGTGAGAAATTTAGTGCAAGAGCATAGATGTTTTTGCTCCCAAGATACTCAGTATACATATTTCCTTGAGTAGAAACATATATTTTTGAAAGGCTACTTGTAGCTTGATAAAAGTGGTGACTCCCCCATCATAAGGATCATCTATTTGTTATGCTCACGCAAGACTTAGTATATCACATCCTTACCTGCTACGGTAGGATTCATAAGGTATGTAGTACCAAAGTTGAAGAATATCAAGATGTGGGCTGAAATTATCGCAACTGGCCATTTGACCTTAGGGATAAAGTGTGTTTGAAGTGTCTTCATTTTGTGTTAGACCAGTGATAACTTGAGCCGACTTCAGGATTTTGGAAAAACATACAAAAAACATTTGAAAAGGGGTCAAGAAGTTAAAAGATAGGGTTGATTTAGACCCACACTTATTTGTGCTTGTTGAGGCAACATTATTGTGTTTGTGTGCTTGCTCTGTTTTCTTGTCAAAGAAAGTCAAAACCAATTCAAAAATAAGTATTCATCCAACACAAATTTTCATCCAACATTTGACAAACATCAAAAACAAAGTGCAAACAAGATATCAAATTATATGACCATCCTTCAAATCTTGAGAAAGAGGGATCTCCATCAACATGTCAATTTGAAGAGAAGACCATTGAGTTCAAAGGCTTTCATCAAAAGAAGGAAATTTTTCTATCTCAATAGACAAATTTTTGTCTCACACAGAGCCTTCTTGCATCATATGAGTCTATATCTTCAAGGAAAATCAAACGAGTTCAATAAAGAGTCTTTAAACAACAGAGCTTTTGCCCAGTATAGAGCTTTGAGCTACCATAAAAACAAAGGAGGCAAAATCAACCCTGCTTTCTTTCCAGACATTTGCATTACGTATAACATAGCTCGGGAAGAACCACCAACCACTAAGAGAGAAGAGGAAGAATTTGTCCCATATGTAACACAAAGTTTTTATTGAAGTTTCCCATCCGCTCTCACATTCATACATCATCAATCCATTTCAACTCTCAAAAACATAAAAAGGTCTTGTCCTAAGTTCCTTTTTAGATATTGCTTAAATCAAAACAACAAATCATTTTTAGAGTGTCTCTATATCTGGGATAAACTTATCCTAAGAGGCATCTCTCCGCAGGTTAAAACTAGTCTATGAGTGCATCCTCTCATTACTAGCTAGCTTGGTTTGTAACACATCTCAAACCTTGCTATACCTTATCATATCAACATTGTTGACAACACAGAAAAAGCAATTCATAAAAAGGACTTTTGGTAAACCTTTAGTGTTAGAGATCCATATGCTGAACACTTCACAAAATATTTATCTTTCATTCCATCACCAACTCATATAAATCACTTTCACCAAACTTCAAAAATAACTTTCAAACGAAATGGCTCACACCAGATCAAGAACTAGACAACTAGAGATCGAAGAAGAGGAGGATAACAAATCTCAATGAATTTCAAGAAGCCATTAGAGGAAATGCAAATGATGAAAATCCTAGTCCTCCCACTCCTAAAGCAATTGAAAGGGCAAGACACAACCCCCTCTTCAATCGACTTTTTAATGAAATCCTAAAAAAAAATGCAGATGCTCATTTTTTGAGACTTGCACAAGAGGGAGCTAAACTACCCTCTGATTTTGATACTGCACAAATACAACAAACATCGGAACACCATAGCCATAACGAGGGTGGAAGAGGTCGAGATAACTTCAGATATGACCTTAATCAAGGCAATCCCCCACCTCCTCCTCCTAATGACATAGACATGTTGAGGCAACAAGTCGAGAATCTTGCCCAACAACTCCACAGTGGTGTGAAAACTACCCGGTTTTCACTTAATGATATTTGTCCCTATCCCTTTGATAGGAATTTACATATGCCACCTTTTCCATGAGGGTTTGAAACACCTAAGTTCGAAAAGTATCGGGGAAAAGGAGACCCTAGAGATCATATCAGGGAATTTTACTCAGCTTGCTTAGAAGTGGCATATGAAGACACATATCTAATGCATCTCTTTCCTTAGAGTTTGGGAGGAACAATTGTAGACACTTAAAAATAATTATTTTAATTATTTTTAATTCCTCACATAATTAATTAATTAATTATGTTAATTCAAATTCCTCTCAATATTAATTAAATATAATTAATATTGTCACTATAGCATATGATTGATTTATTTAATAAATCAATCCCTTTCTTTATTCTTCTAAAAAATCAAATCCTCACAAATCTTCCTCTTAGCTAGTTAATTTCAATTAATTAGTTAACCTACATGATTCCTACAAATCATCGTCTCAATTCATCATTAACCTAATAAATTCGTCTAGAAACTCCCTAAACTCACTTAACATTATTCTTCTAATTTTTTATTCCCTCCACTCATTCTCTCTCCTAGTCAAATTCTCCTACAAATATTAATCCCACCTAACATTTCCTCTAATCCCCCTCCTAATGAGTCATTAATAGTTAATCAACATGATTAGCCACAAAGTCAACTCTTTGTCCTTTTCATCCAGCCACTAGCTTTAAATGCTCTTTTCCTAGGTGAATGTAAGATTTTTGAAATCACACATTCCTCTAGGCATCCCCTCTCCCAAGGAATTTTTAATTCCTTTTTATTCCTCCAATCCCCATGATATCCTTTTTTGGAGAATTTTTAATTCCTCCAATGCATCTTGGAGTGTGGAGAAACGAAATGCCTTTAAGGCATATTTCTTGGTCTCCACACCCTCTCTTGGACTTTGTGTGAGCTCACAAGTAAATCTTAGCCCTTCATCTCGAATTCATCCTAGCCATTCATTTTCCTCTCCTCTTCCTATAAAATAGGGCTCCATCCCTTCATTCAAAACATCTCGAAATCCAGTAAGTTTATGTTGCCCTTTTATGCCCAGGAAATCATCTTGGCAACTTGATCATCTCATCCTTATCATTTTTCAAATCCATTCCATTTGTGCACAACATTGGAGAGTCATCCACATCCAGCAATCAAAGGATCACATCAAGTGGAGAATTATCAAGAGGCGCCTTCACTTCATCAAGCTAAATCCGAAGGAGAAGGTAAAATAGCAAGGTGAAATGGTCATTTAATGATAGTTTAGCATTCTGCATATTTATTTCGTTATATTTTGATCATTTGACCTTCAAATCTGTTTTTCCCTCTTCATTTTGGCATGCCTGGTGGGACCCACGTCCTTAAGAACTAATTTTTTTTTTAGGTTTTTGTGAGTTGTGAGATGCAGGTTTTTGCAGGTTCCAAAATAACGGCTCTATATTTCTGTGCAACAACTTCTTTTCTGTTTCTATTTCATTTTTGTTTTTGTTCTTTTTCTGTTCCAGTTTTAGTTTCAGTACGATAGCTCTACGATTAGCGCGAGCGTTTTTGTGAGAATTTGAATTCCTGTTATCCAATCTGTTATTTGCTCTGTTATCTACTTTGTTTAATTATAATCTGTGTGAAAGTAGTAGAGTATGCTCTTGTCTATATAGACAATCAGAAATCTAGACCTTTCACTTTTCTATTTTGTTTAGCGCGACTGTATACTCTGACCACAGGAAAGTGTGAAAATAGGAGAGTATGCTTTTGTCTATCTAGACAATCAGAAATCCAGACCTTTGACACTTTTCTATCTGTTTAGTGCTACTGTCTGCTCTGTTAATCTGTCTAAAATTTTTAGGTGCTAACTGTAGTATGCATTTCTTTTTTTTTCATTTCCTGTTATCTGCTCTATTTAAATATAATCTGTCTGACCGCAGGAAAGTGTGAAAGTAGGAGATTATGTTCTTGTCTATCTAGACAATCAGAAATCCGGACCTTTGACATTTTTTTTTTATTCTGTTAAATTTAGGGTTTCTGCTCTGTTAAATCTAGGCTCTATAAAAAATTTTCTATTTTTTTGCCATATCTTCTTTATCTCGACTCCATTTTCCTCCAAACTTCACTAGATTCTCCGCATTGCCATTTTCCACATTTCCTTCCTTGGGGGCCTTATACCAAAAATCCACTTTTTGAAGCCTAAAATCCCATATTTCTCTATTTTTATGGTTTGTCATAACTCCTTCCCCTTTTATCCAATCACCTCCAAATTTTTCTCATATTATCCATCTCCAACTTTTGCTTCTTTGTCCCTCTTGGACAAATTTTCCCATTCTTTCATCTCTCCTCCAAAATCTCCATTTTTCGCTTGCCTATCCCTTGGAAAGTGGCAAAAACCTAGTCAAACCCCATTTACCCATCAAAGCTTTCTTCAAATCCACATTTGTCATTAGTTAAAAGGTTTTTATTCATGTTTTTCTATTCATTCCCAAAAAATCAAACAAATTATTATTTTTGTCATTTTGTTGTTTTTTGTAGGATGCTTGTTGAAGACTATTTTTCCAAACTAATCAAATTGTTTTGCAGGACGCTTGTTGAAGACTCTATTTTTTTCAAACTACTAATCAAGTGGTTTTGCAGGTTGCCTAGTTGATTCAACCAAATATTGTGTATTTATTTAAATTAGGCACCTAGATATTAATTAAAATAGAATGAACCATTGTCTTATGTGTCTTTAAGAAAATCGTAAAGATAGGAAAGTATGCTCTCATCTTACTAGATGATCAAAAATCCAAACCCTCCAACCTTTTCTTGTTTGATTGTGTGTTTACCTCTAGCTGGCCTGCCCTCCCAACTTGCTCTTTGAGAAGGTAAGAGGGGAATGACCCAAGTGAGTACACCCGGACCTGGGGTTCCCAACTCACTATAATAAATAGGCCATTGACTACGAAAGGGTTAATGGTTGGGGCTATATGAGAGTTCACTCTCACATTGGGTGCTTAGTAGGATCCTAGAGATCTCAATCATGCTTGCGTGACTACTAAGTTCTTGGTGCTTCATTGGGCTATAGGCCTCAATTGCGCTTGCGCAACTTCAAAGGCTAGCTCCTAACAGGAAGACTTACTAAACACCTTGTTCATAGTGGCCAAAAACCTTCTAGTCATTGGTGCAGGAGGTCGGACCTCTGAAGCGGCCCATATTCTTATGACCCTTAGTAGAGACACAAAGTTCACCATGAGGAGTTTTCATGGGAATTGATGCTTGGCTGCCCCGAGAAGTGAGTGCCGTGGAGGGGAGCCAGTGGGGTCAAGCATCTAAGTGTCCACTCTGGGTAAGCGTAGATGGGAAACCAATTGGGATTCAATGACTATTGTCCTTGCCAGCCTTAAGAATGTTGTATATGAGCATGAGTGTCTTTGATATAATATGCATTTGATCACTGTGTTTGCTTTGTTTGATACATACTTGCCAAGAGTAGACTAAAAACACATCACTATACCCAAACACTTTTCAAAAACCTTTGTCAAGACACAAACAATTGTCCAAGTCATTACCCACATCAAGTCCAAAAATTGTGTCAAAACTCTGTCCGTCCCATTTTTCATAAGCCTAATAGAGAAGCTAAGAGTCTATCATCTCCATCAACATTCAAGTTTGTCCTTTGAAACACCAACTATCGTCCAAATCAGGGTGGTCGTATCCCTTCATACAACTTGCCATTCGAATCGATCCTTCATGTTCATACCAAAGACAACCTAGTCATCAAATTGCTTCTAAACCATCACTACTATACCTCCTCCATCAATCATCCTCAAATTTCATAAGTCCTTTCATCATATTTTTCCTAAGTCTTTTCATCACAAATATCGTGTATGCTCACAACTTGATCCCAAAAGAAAAAGATGGTTGAACAACAATATGGCATGCCAGACATTGATGTCCTATATGAAGATCCCACGCAAGATCATACACAAAGTGGGCAACCTAGCGATCAAGATCAAAGTCAAAATCTTGACATGGTTAACTAAGATGAACTTTGTCCAGAAGTGCAAACTTTCCTAGCGGATTCTTATAACCAAGAGATGATGGAAAAGTTTATTAAACACAATCCTACTGCACTTCTGAAAACTCTCCTTGAACATGGAGCTCAACTTCTGCCTGAATTTAATAGATCCGCTCTCACCCAGCAACCACAAGGAGACCTCACTCCCACACAAAGTGCTACACCTACTATTCAAACTCAATCAATTGCAGCCCCATCAATCATCCAGGCTGAATCAATGCCACCCGTGGTACCTCCCATTGTGGTCTCCATCCCACCTTCTTCCTCCTTACCATCCATACCACTATCAAATCCGATCTCATCCATTCTCCAACAAACTTCTATACCACCTCCTTCTATTGAACCACAAATTTCTATTCCACAAACTTCCCTTCCTCCCAACAATGTAGCAAATTTTATTTGGACCGTATTCAATCCCGTCACAACAGTTGGCGGACCGCAACCAACTGTCCCTCAAACCCCAGCGACATCGGTCATCACATCCCATGTTCCCACCTCCTCATCATATCAATATATTGGTGGTGGTGCACCTTCTTTGGTTCATCCAATTCTTGGGGCAAATACAATTCATCAATATCAAAGTCCACAACAAGACCTCATCAAGGAAATTTAAGACATGAAGAATATCATCCAGGACATGAAACAAAGGACTAATAAAAGGAAAACTTACTTGTTCAAAGAGTTTTGCCCTTGTCCTTACGACCCATCTATATCAGTTGCACCATATCCCTTGGGATTTGAGATCCCTAAATTCACCAAGTATGAAGGCAAAGGAGATCCCCACGACCATGTTCGAGAATTCCACATCTTATGCCAAGAAGTCTCCTATAATGACCTTTATCTTCACAGACTCTTTCCCAAGAGTCTCATGGGAGACGCCCTGACATGGTTCTCATCTCTACCACCAGGTTCCATTGTCTCTTTTCCAGACTTGGCAGAAAAATTTGTGGCCCACTATGCATACAACATGGGTAACGATGTTTCTATGATGGACTTATGTAATATAAAACAAAGGCCCGGAGAAACCTTTGCCAATTTCTTACAAAGATGGAGACATCTTATCAAGAAATTTCAGTGGGACATGCCAGAACAACATCAAATTGAGCTATTCCAAAAGAACTTGGTGCCTAAACTTTCAAGACCTTTAATATCTCAATGTATCAAATCCTTCCAAAAATTGACAGATAAGGGCCTCACCCTAGAATGTGTCTTGTTGGAGGAAAAAACCTTGAAACATTACCAGAAATCAACACAAAGTTCTTCCCCTTATTATAACAACAAGCCAAAATTCTGGTCCAAAAACAAAAATATGGTCAATGATGGTATAACTGATGCAAAGCGGGTCCAAACTATGGCCGCTCCCCCAAAATCCACCACCAACAATCATCAATTCAACAACCAAAATCAATCCCAAAAACCTCACAACAATGTCTCAATCCAGGGACGACCACCCCGATCGAATAATAGGACTCCAAGAGATTTCACTCCTCTGGCTAAGCCTATTGAAGTAGTGTTTCAAAAACTTGTCCAAGCAGGTATAGTGGTTTTTCCAATCACTTGTTCGTTTGACCCCAATCAACCTAAACCAAGATGGTATAATGAAAATGAATATTGTGAATACCATCGTATCAAGGGACATGATACACAAAAGTGTATGAAACTGAAGATCTACATACAATATCTCATTGATAGAGGTGAAATTGAGATAGCAAATACAAAACCTGGTAATAAAAATGACAAACTCAAAATGTATCAGGAACCCTTCCCGAAGCATGATAAAGGAAAAGGCTCATCATCTAATGCAATGGTTTATGACTACGCTAATCACGTAACTGGTTTTGATTTTTTGGTAGGTCGCATTGAACCTGCAGACAATAATATCAATGTCATAACCATCTAAGGAGTTAATCCTCCTTCTTCCCAAAGCAGACCAAATCCTGCTCGGATAGTCATTCAAGGCACCACGCCTTCCATCTCCAATTTCCAGAATGACTGCAATGCAACTACACGCTGAGGAAGAGTCACCATCCAAGGAGTTCCTCCCCCACCAAACCCCCCACCCATGTCTTCCACCCACTAATATGACCTCCTTGATCAACTTGGGAAGACACCCGTGCAGATCTCCATTTTGGAACTTCTCAAGACCTCCTCGGTCCATAAAGAAATTTTGGAACAAGCCCTTCTCCAATCACGCATTCCAGATAACATCAACGCCACCCAATTCCAAGCCCTCATTGGAAACCTTGTTGCCCAGCAGCACATTGTATTTAACTCCAAAGATGCTCCCGCAGATGAAGACCATAACAAACCTTTGCACATCGAAGCTCTTATCCACAAGCACAAGGTCAAACGTATCCTAATAGATGGTGGATCCGGCCTTAATCTGTGTACATACAAATTAACAAAATAATTGGGACTTTCTAAGGATCTAATAGACAGATCAGGAAGGATCACAATAAAGGCATATGATGATGCATAAAGAATTTCAAAGGGCGTGATCACCTTACCTCTTCAAGTGGGCCCCATTACAATTGAAACCCCTTGCCAAGTACTGGATCTTGACCTCCCCTACAACATTCTCCTCAAGAGGCCATGGATTCATTCCTTGCAGGCCGTACCCTCCACCTATCACCAATACATCAAATTTCCCTGTAACGGAAGAGACATCACTATCAAAGGTGATCCCCAACCTTTTCAATATTGCAAACTATTAGAGGGGAAGCATCCGTATCATTGCCCACTAAATGGACCCTCGCCAACGCCTCCATCTGACACATCAAATGTTGCCTCCACATCATCCCAGCAAAATAATCAAATCAAGATCTTGGACAATGGCTGTGGAGAATACAAATTGGAGGACGTCTTATTAATAGGCAACCTCCCTCTCTCTCCTAAGTCATTTGGCAAACCAAAAGAGATAAAAAAGGACCCAAAACCAGTCATGCAATGCCAAAACACCACCTTCCAACAATGGGGCCCACTTGATAACGAGAGCCTTGAAGTAGATATCCCTTCATGGCTGTACCAGGAATAAGATGAAGATCCAACAAGAATATCCAAAGAAATGTACCCAAAAGCATCTGCCATAGTTGAAAAAATGGGTTACAAAGGACATGGCCTGGGACCAGAGGAGAAAGGAAGAAAAACACCCATAAATCCTATCTCCTACAGATACAACAGAGGCTTGGGGTACACCCTAATGCCTAAGATTACTATCGCTGGTGCCCCTTCTAGTCCTTCTTTGGATATCGAAAGCGCTGACGAAGAGGAATTCCACGAAATTCCTTATGAATATGAGAAAGATATCTTCTTGGATGCTTACATCAATACCATCACCCCCGTAACCCCTCCCACTTCACATGAGCTACATCTTGTCCATCTTGAACTCATTGATTAGGGCCAATAGACAAACCCACTTTAGATATCTCTGTCGATGATAATTCTCTCATTGCTCTCCTAACAACGCAAAATATGGAAGATTGTAGTAGAATCGAGGGTATTCAACTACACAAAAAATGATACTTTGGTAGTCAAGTCAATGCCCTTAGCCACAAAAAAGATAATAAAAGAAAAATATATGATTCCCTAGGTGAAAACCTCCCTGAGGCACCTTTGGATGAATAAGAAATAAAAACAAAGGGCGTATCTGAAAGTGAAAACCTGGAAAAGGCACTTGACGATGAGGGATTTGACCTCCCTACCATTAGTTACCTTCCACAGGACAAATCAAATTTGTTGATAGAAGAAACAAATAGCATCAACATGGGCACCGAGGTCATTCCGAAAAATGTGCTCATTGCCAAATCCCTCACATAAATCAAGAAAAAAGACTTCATCAACTTCCTTATAGAGGTAAAAATCAATTTTGCATGGTCCTATTTCGATATGCCAGGGTTGGACCCTGCCTTGGTGATTCACAATCTTGTCATCTGCCCAAATGCAAAACCTATAAAACAAAAATTGCGCAAAATGCACCCACATATTGCACTCCTGGTCAAGGCGGAACTCCAAAAGTTGTTAGACGCAGAATTTATCAAACCAATTATGTTGAATGGGTCTCCAACATTGTACCTGTCGGCAAACCTGCTGGGGGCATCCACATCTGCATAGATTTTTGAGATCTAAATATGGCTTGTCCTAAAGATGATTTCCTGCTCCCCAATATAGACATGATTGTGGACCTTATAGCAGGACATGAAATGTTATCGCTTATGGATGGGTTTTCTGGATACAACCAAATTAGGATAGTAGATGAGGATCAGCATAAAGCTGCATTCACAACACCATGGGGTACTTTCTGTTATCGGGTCATGCCTTTTGGTCCCAAAAATGCTGGAGCTACATATCAACATGCAATGACAAAAAAATTTCATGACCTCTTACACAAAATTATGGAGGATTATGTGGATGATTTGCTAGGAAATTCTAAGACAAGACAAGAACACATCCCCATTCTAAAACAAATCTTCGAAAGATAGGAAAAATACAAGCTGCGCGTAAATCCCAAAAAGTGTGTGTTTGGCGTCACATTGGGAAAACTATTAGCATTCATTGTTTCCCACAGAGGCATCGAGGTCCATCCTGCAAAAGTAAAAGCTATCATGGAAATGCCTCCACCAAAAACTCTCAGACAATTACAGTCTCCAGGGAAAATTCTAGTCTGTCAGGCATTTCATTTCATAGCTAGCAGACAAGTGCCATCCATTTGCACACCTATTGCGTAAAGACACAAAATTTAAATGGGATTGCCTATGTCAAAAGGCCTTTGAGAAATTAAAAGAATATCTAGCATCACCTCTCGTATTGATGCCTCCTGCTCCTGGAAAACCCCTTATTTTGTATATATGTGCTACTGTAGTGGCATTGGGGGCATTATTGGCGCAAATAGATGATCAAGGGAAGGAACACGCCATTTACTATTAGTCGGACGTTGGTAGGATATGAACTCACTTACACCCCCATTGAAAGAGCATGTTTGGCATTAGTGTTTAGCACACAGAAACTATGATACTATATGCTAAATAATAAGACAAAATTAATTGCTAAAATTGATCCACTTAAATATCTCTTGTCCAAAGATGCTCTCACTGGCAGAACCACCAAATGGGTCATGCTCTTAAGTGAGTTTGACATTGAATATGTGGATAGAAAGGAAATCAAGGGACAAGTCATTGCAGATCAGTTGGTTGAAGCTCCACTTCCAGGTGACCATCCTCTTCTCATAGAATTACTAGATGAGTTCATTATGACTGTTACCACATCCTCCACATGGAAATTGTATTTTGATGGCTCCTACACTCAAAATGGATTGGGGGCAGGAATATTATTGGTCACACCTCAAGGAGATGGCATCCCTAAATCATACAAGATAGCCTTTGCATTTACCAATAACATAGTAGAATATGAGGCCCTCATCATAGGTTTACGCTTGGCTATCCACTGAAAAATAAAGGAATTACAAGTCTATGGCGATTCCCAACTCATCATAAAACAAGTCAATGATGAATACCAGACACAAGATGATAAATTCCTTCCCTACCATACCATGGTTGAAGATCTTAAGCAACATTTCACGGCAATCAAGTTTGACCAAATCCCACGAACAAACAACAGGGCTGCAGATGTAATGGCCACCATTGGCTCCCTCCTTCAAATGCCAGAACACAGTCAGAAGTGCGATTTCTTGGTCGAGCAATTGTTTATACCGGCATACGACCTACCAGAGTCTGAAATGGTGTGTGTTCTCGTTGGTCCCGAGTCCCCTTGGTACCAAAAAAACCTTTGCTTTCCTCAAAGACAACACCATTCCCCCACACCTCACCGAAACCCAACAACAAACCTTCATCCGTTGATGTGCCCGTTACACCATCCTTGTAGACACCTTGTTCAGAAGGCATTTTGATGGTTCCCTCCTAAGGTGTTTAGATAAACAAGAAGCAAAATGTGCATTACGCAAAGTACATGAGGGTATCTGTGGGGCACACTCAAGTGGACTCACATTGGCTAAATTTTTTTTGAGAACATGATACTATTGGCCTAAAATGGAAGAAGATGCATACAATTATGTGAAGAAATGCATCCCTTGCTAGCAGCATGGTGGCAAGATTCATGCACCGTCACAAGAATTGCAGCCATTCATTACACCATGGCCCTTCTCACAGTGGGGGCTTGATCTCATTAGGAAAATCCACCCTTCATATTCCAATGAACATAAATTCATTATCACCACCACCGAATACTTCACCAAGTGGGTAGAGGCTATCCCTCTTACTTTCAACATCGGCAAGCAAATATCCAAATTCATCCTGAACTACCTAATCTGCCGATATGTCATCCCAAAAGTTATCATCACAGATAATGGTAAACAATTTAAGAACTAGGATGTCAAAGAACTTTGCCAAAATTCCAACATCCAACACGGCTTCTCCACTCCATATTACCCCCAAGGCAATGGCCAAGCTGAGGCTTCTAATAAAACCCTAATAAAAATCCTCAAAAAGACAATCAATGAAGCAGACCGTGATTGGCACCTCCAAATCCATCCTGCATTGTGGGCCTACCGCACCTCCATCTGCACCCCCACAGGCACCACTCCTTATTCCCTAGTATTTGGTTCCGAAGCCATCCTTCCCCTTGAGATCGAGATCCCCTCTCTAAGGGTATCACTGCAAAACATCCTACCAGAGGAAGAATATAGAATTGGCCACTTACAAGAGATAGAATTGTTAGATGAAAGGTGCCTCAAGGCCTTGAATCATCTCCGGGTATATCAAAACCATCTACGCATGAGTTATCATAAAAAAGTCAGAACCTGAGAATTCCAAGTTGGTCATCTTCTCCTCATGGAAAATCAGAAAAATCTACAAGAAAGAGAAAAGAAAGGCAAGTTCGAGCCTAATTGGCTTGGACCATATGTAATCATAGCGAAATATGGATTAGGAGCTTATTAGTTGGCTACTCTTGAAGGCGACCCTTTGGATGATCCAATGGATATCATGCACCTCAAAATATTTTATGCTTAGTCCTCAGAAAGTCTTAAATTGTCAAAAAAAAAAAATCAAGAAAAATTAAAAAAAAAAATGAGAAAAAGATCCTGAAAAAATCCTCACTTTGGTGAAAACCTGGCAAACAGGCACCTTATGACACAAAAAAATTAAAAAATCAGAAAAAGAAAGAAAAAACAGTTCGTCCATTAGTGAAAACCACTTGGTGGCACTATGGACAAGTACCTTGGTGAAAACCTCTGTGCAGATGCCAAGGTAAATAACCGGATCCACTATCTATCATGTCGATACTACAAATCATCCGCCATCTAGCCCACCCATGCACAACATTCCTTCTTTTTCGCCTCCCAATAAAACACGCATATGATGATGAAGTCTTCACCTGAGTCATGAACAAGGAATGTCCCATTGAAACTGAGATTTTATGCCTCTGTGTGTAAGCTTCAAGAAGTCTTGAGAAACAATCCCAAGTCCATCCTAGTTCTACTCTTGGCAAGAGGTATCATGTGGTCACAAGGAAGAGACTTGTTAGATTTTGTTAGATCTTTTCATATAAGCTTGCATCTTTTGCCCTACGACTGCCACTATTTACGACTGCCTGGGTTCTTCCATATCCAGGTATGTTATGATAGGTGCATACCGGGGGATATTTCATAGTATGGCATGTTGTGGATCCTTCTTGTATAAATCAGTGACCTGGTACTAGTGTTTATCAACACTTACCTTCTCATGTACAAGAGGTATTAGTGTGTTTGAGGGTTTCCTTGCACGAACCCACAACTCTGTATTAGTGTTTCTTAACACTTACATTGTTGTGTGCAAGAAATTCTCATTTATCTACAGAGTCAGTCAACGCCTTGCATTTCTCATGGCTTCCTGATTTCTATAATCAATGGTGCAAGTCACTCAGGGAAACATCAAGCTAGGTTGGCTCTCCATATTTGTTGTGCACAAAATCTCACCATCATTCCATCAAATCCTAAACTCAATAATCCCATGGAGTTGTCAATTGCCCCCATTTTCCTCCACGGTCTCGCATCTCGTATTCTTCTTTCCAAATACCTCATGACTGCTTCATATTTGTTCCTCATCTATCCATTCCACCTTAATTTTTCTTCCTTTATTTTGTTTTCCTCACATAATCAATTCTAATCCTGATTCATGTCTTATACAGGATGTATCCTTCCTGAAACCAGACACTCTGATCATGTCTTATACAGGATGAATCCTTCATGAAATCAGACGTTGTGATCAGTCATGTCTTATATAGGATGAATCCTTCCTGAAACCAGACGTTGTGATCTGATCATGTCTTATACAGGATGAATCCTTCCTGAAACCAGACGTTGTGATCAGTCATGTCTTATACAGGATGTATCCTTCTTGAAACCGGACACTCCGATCATGTCTTATACAGGATGAATCCTTCCTAAAACCAGACATTGTGATTAGTCATGTCTTATACAGGATGTATCCTTCCTGAAACTAGACACTCCGATCATGTCTTATACAGGATGAATCCTTCCTGAAACCAGACATTGTGATCAATCATGTCTTATACAGGATGTATCCTTCCTGAAACCAAACGTGCTGATCATGTCTTATATAGGATGAATCCTTCCTGAAACTAGACATTGTGATCTAATCATGTCTTATACAGGATGAATCCTTCCTGAAACCAGACATTGTGATCAGTCATGTCTTATACAGGATGTATCCTTCCTGAAACCAAACACTCTGATCATGTCTTATATAGGATGAATCCTTCCTGAAACCAAACGTTGTGATCTGATCATGTCTTTTACAGGATGAATCCTTCCTAAAACCAGACGTTGTGATCAGTCATGTCTTATACAAGATGTATCCATCCTGAAACTAGACACTTTGATCATCTTTGTCTTATACATGATAAATTCTTCTTGAAACCAGACTGAATCTAGATCTTATCAATTGAATCAAATCAAATCTATTGGGATATCAATTTCGCAAAACTCCAAAGATTAAATACCTCAATTGATCTCCCGAGGGGGCATCACCATACCATAATCTATCAATCAAGGGTCGGGGCATACTATCAAACCAATATTAGCATAAAAACAAGATTATTCTTTGAATCAATGTGTCATCACACCTCGCTTCAAAGAGGGGCAAAATGTAGACACTTAAAAATAATTATTTTAATTATTTTTAATTCCTCGTATAATTAATTAATTAATTATGTTAATTCAAATTCCTCTCAATATTAATTAAATATAATTAATATTGTCACTATAGCATATGATTGATTTATTTAATAAATCAATCCCTTTCTTTATTCTTCTAAAAAATCAAATCCTCACAAATCTTCCTCTTAGTTAATTAATTTTAATTAATTAGTTAACCTACATGATTCTTACAAATCATCTTCTTAATTCATCATTAACCTAATAAATTCTTCTAGAAACTCCCTAAACTCACTTAACATTATTCTTCTAATTTTTTATTCACTCCACTCATTCTCTCTCCTAGTCAAATTCTCCTACAAAAATTTATCCCACCTAACATTTCCTCTAATCCCCCTCCTAATGAGTCATTAATGGTTAATCAACACGATTAGCCACAAAGTCAACTCTTTGTCCTTTTCATCCAGCCACTAGCTTTAAATGCTCTTTTCCTAGGTGAATGTAAGATTTTTGAAATCACACATTCTTCTAGGCATCTCCTCTCCCAAGGAATTTTTAATTCCTTTTTATTCCTCCAATCCCCATGATATCCTTTTTTGGAGAATTTTTAATTCCTCCAATGCATCTTGTGGAGTGTGGAGATACGAAATGCCTTTAAGGCATATTTCTTGGTCTCCACACCCTCTCTTGGACCTTGTGTGAGCTCACAAGTAAATCTTAGCCCTTCATCTTGAATTCATCCTAGCCATTTGTTTTCCTCTCCTCTTCCTATAAAATAGGGCTCCATCCCTTCATTCAAAACATCTTGAAATCTAGTAAGTTTATGTTGCCCTTTTGAGCCCAGGAAATCATCTTGGCAACTTGATCATCTCATCCTTATCATTTTTCAAATCCATTCCATTTGTGCACAACATTGGAGAGTCATCCACATCCAACAATCAAAGGAGCACATCAAGTGGAGCAGTATCAAGAGGCGCCTTCACTTCATCAAGCTAAATCTGAAGGAGAAGGTAAAATAGCAAGGTGAAATGGTCTTTTAATGATATTTTAGCATTCTACATGTTTATTTCATTATGTTTTGATCATTTGACCTTCAAATCTGCTTTCCCCTCTTCAACAACCGTGCAATTCTTTTCCCGATAACTCGGTGACATTATGACATTTGAGGAACTAGTCCAAAAGTTCATTGCACATTATTCACATAACATAGAACGCAATGTTAACATGGTAGATCTGTGCAATACCAAGCAAAAGCCAGTGGAGCTATTTTCAGCTTTCCTACAATGGTGGAGGCAAATGAATACTAAGAGGGGGGGTGAATTAGTATGCCAAAAATCACTGCACTAAAACACTTACACAGCCTAAAGATAAACCGGTAAAGCAATCTAACAGTCAAACCGGTTACCACACATGCAAACCAAAATACGAATAAAGCATTCACCCACAAAACCAATACAACCATAACATAAGATATTTGATGTGGAAACCCAACTGGGAAAAACCACGGTGAGATGGAACTCACAAGTCACTATCTGCAGAATAGAAACCAGACTGGTTAAGGTCTTACAATGTTCTTCACCAGAATAGATCCTGTTAGGAATCTCAATCTCTGTTAGGAGATAAGTCCGATTAAAGACTACCTTGTTAGAGGATTTTAGATTCACATGTGTGAACCACCTTGTTAGAGGATTTTACAAAGGCTTTGAGGCCTACCCAGTTAAGGGCTACAGACTTGTCAAAGATGTGAGTAATCAACAAGTGTTTGATCTATCTAATAGTAAAAACTACTTGGTTAGATCTAGTATTGCTCACGGTTAATGCTTTCTAGCATTACTTCAGTCTTCTCTATCTCTCTCACAATTACAACTTGATCTTCTCAGATAAGATCGTTCTCAACTTCCACCTTAAACCCTAGCTCGACATTAACCCTTTCAGTAACAACTTAAAACCCTAGACATGATGTCCTTTAAAGGAATCTAATTTCATGTCGGTCCAATAGGATTACATTACAATTTCCTAGATTCAATGAATCTAGACATACTTAGTAACATGACACAAGAAGCACCGTCAATGTGTCGGCACCGTCAAACAATCAGTGGATTGGTAACTCATCACAGAGTATTACTGGTTCATACAAAATACCGGTTGTCGGTTTGACAAAAATGAAGACTGGTAAGAATGTGTTGTGTCACTTTGCTCACTCGTACTGCTTGTGATCTACGAACCGCTTGGGGTCGACATGCCACTTTAGACCGAGAAACACATTCTACAAAATCACCACTAGTCTAAAGACTAGAATACAACATACCGGTTGGAACAAATACCGATTGAGCTTTGAGCTCATACATATAAAGTGGATCTCAATACAAGTGTGTGTCCATCAATGACAATCACAACATAAACATCAAAAATTCCAACAATCTCCCCCTTTGGCATTGATGGCAACACTTAGGAAAATAAAATTTTGACATCTAAGTGTTTTACAACAAAAACTTGCCATTAACAAAATTGCTCCCCCTAAGCATATACACTACCCCTTAATCAACATAGTGTATAGCAATTTTGCATATAGAGCATATAGCATATATCACAACCTATATAAAAATTTCAAAACAGATACTTCTCTCCCTATGTCAGAAGATCAAAATACTAAAACCAAAAACCAAATATACTTCTCCCCCTTTGCTAACAATGACAAAGTACCGCTGAATAACCCTGTTTCCATATATATATATATATAAAGTTATGACAATAATGAATAATACTTGTCAAAAACTGATTTATAGTCCTGCAAAAATTGTTTCATGGATAGGGACAAGGACTCAAGTAGGGAGGTGGCCACCTCCTTCTCTGTCTGCATCTGGGATACCTGTTCCTCCATGGCATCTACTATGCTCGGTTCCTGTGTGATTGTCAGGGCATCCAGGTTCAGATAACACTTATGAAGAATTTGTAGTCATGGAAGTAATACCAGTTGAAGCTCCTGCAAATCCCTAGACCGTGTGTTGATCTCTTGCTCCATCTTGGCTGACTGGATCTGGAACCGGTGAACGGTTTGCCCATATGCTGCAAAGGAATCATAAGGAGTCTTGAATGTGCCCAAGTAGGACTGTAAGTCCGTTTGAAGCTGTTTCTTCTTGGCTAGCACATCATCACAAAACAGATGGGGTTGACAGATTTTTCTAAGTAGCAAGTTCCCCTCATCCAAGGCATTCCTTATGTCCTTGTGATCTTTTAGCAGTTCAGTCCTAAGCTCATTCATCTTCTTCACTAGAGCAACATTAAGAGCTTTTTGGTGCTCTTTCTTTACATTGGCCTCTGCTGCTTCTTCTAGACTCTGCACCTAATCATCCACTACAGTACATAGAAGTTTGAGTTGTGCTAGTGATGATTCAGTATAAAGAAGATTAGTATCAGGTATTAAACCAGTAAGTGTGTCTACAGCTGCCTGAATAATATCTTGTTCCCTTTTCCTGCTAATGACTTCAAGGCGCTCTTGGGCAACCTTGATTCTCTACATAAGCTCAGACTCACTTGTAGATTGGAGATCAATAGGACTCGAGATAGTAGCCAGTTTGGCTTGGCTCTCGGTTGCCTTAGGAGTCTCCATTTGTGTGCTCTTCATTGCTTCAATTGTCTTGTCTGTTTCTTCCTTCTTTTTCCTCTCCTTCTCTTCTTTCTCTTTCTCTTCTCTCTTTTTCTTCTCTTCCTCTTCCATCTTCCTCTTGTCTTCCTCTTCTTTTTGCTTCTACTCTGCTTTAGCCTTCTTCTTTGCTTCCTCTTCCTTCTTCTTTTGTGCTTCCTCTTCCTTCTTCTTTTGTTCTTCCTCTTCCTTCTTCTTCTTCTCTTCTTCTTCCTTCTTCTTCTTTTCTTCTTCTTCCTTCTTCTTCTTTTCTTCATCTTTTCATTTCTCCTCTTCCTCTTTTCTCTTCTCTTCCTCTTTCTTCTTTTTGTCATCTTCATCCCTCTTCTTTTTCTCTTCCTATTCCTTTGCCGCTTGCTGTGTTTCCTCAGCTTGTTCACCACCCTGATTGGCTTGTTGCCCCTGTTCAGTTCCCTCAGAAGGTATGTCCTGAGTGACATCTTCTACATCCAGGGCATCGACATCGATGGTGTCGATTGGTTCCTCCACTAGGTTTCCTTCCTCATCAAAGACCTCATCCAGTTTGGAAATAACCGGTTCCTTTTCTTCTTGGAGGTTGGCCATTCATGCTTTGTGAGAGATGATAGCATGAGCCATATGCTGATGAGTATCTTTTTCAACATCATCAATTCTCCCCTCCAACAACCAGAGTCTTCTTCTCCTTGTGAAGAAGAGACCTTTATTTTGATCCAGGGCATCAAATAATTCTGAATTTGAGAGTTCGGGGAAGTATTGTGCAAAGACTTTCTCCCTAATCTCCTATTCTTTTTCAATGGCAATGCACCATTTATTATCTAATGCTTTAAATAATGAATCCAGTGTCTGAGGTTTAATCTCTGATGGTGACCGATCATTTTTACATAAATAAAGAATGATTTCCTGTAGTACTTCATCTTTTTCCTCACTATTAAAATCATCATAATAGTCTACTAAATCATGAAGTAACTTTCTCCTAATATTTCTTATTGTTCTTTGACAATGTGTCAAAGGTTTGTATGAGGAGATGTCTATATTTACTGGTGCGGATGCTGCTGGTTCATTCTTCTTCATCTTCTTTGTCTATCTTGCCTTCTTTGGATGTTCATCAGACTCGGTTTCTTCGGAGTCTGGTTCATTTGCCTTAGTCTTCCTCTTTCTTTTGAAGACCTTTGCTGGTGTTACCTCCGGTTTCTTCTTTGCCGGTGACTGCTTGGTCACTCTTGGAGTTGCAGTAGTAGTCAGTGTCGATGCTACAGGCACTGCCTTGGCTTTCTTAGTTGTCGGTTCCTTTCCCTTCTTCATCGATGGTTCTTCAACCGGTGCAATCCTCTCCAACTAGGTTCCAGTCCTCTTAGCCTTTGGATCAAGAGGTGATGCAATAAGGGTTGAGGCATACCCT
The DNA here is from genome assembly GCF_030272615.1 of Cryptomeria japonica. NCBI lineage: Eukaryota > Viridiplantae > Streptophyta > Pinopsida > Cupressales > Cupressaceae > Cryptomeria > Cryptomeria japonica. The sequence goes on from NC_081411.1 coordinate 341,461,874, forward strand.
TCCAGCATGTCAAACATAACTTCATAGCCCATTGGCTCTACTTCCTCCATTTTAGGCTCAACAACCTCCATTAAACATTTGTCCACTTGAATAGTGAAAGAGATGTCATATTCGTATTTCTTCATTATGTCACCTGAGATTCTTACCCTCTGACTCATCTTTCTTTTGAACTCATCAAAATATTTGTTCAGTACCTCAGGGTAGCCAGTTCCAATGGCTTGTACACTTTACTTTATCTGCTTGGTTACCGATTGGTCAGGGGACCACTGGACATCTCCTACACCCGGAAAGTAGCCTTGGAAATAAAAGAACAACCCTACCAGTAGTTGTCCAAACTTAAACCTCAGTGAATTGTTCTGTTTGATTGCCTTAAGATTTAATAGGAGTTGCCTCTACATACCAGTGCATAAGTCAAAAGATGCATCCTCTTTTATCATCCAGTAAGTGGCATTTACCGCTGCAGTAGATACATAATTAATCCTGCTGGCTGAGAATGTTCTGTAGCCTATCACCATGTAGGCATATTTCACCAAATCATCCTTGATAGGATTAACTGTCATACCTCATGAATCACTTGTTGAACCGGTGAGCTTGGTCATTTCGGTTTTGCTCACTTTTCTCAGGGATGGCACTTCCCCTGTGTTATAAAAGTCGGTGATTGCATGAATTGCCTGAGGCGTAATGTCATGCATCCTCTCCAGGTACATCTTGTCACCATGGAATCTGCTCAAAATAATTTTGATATGATCCTCTGTGAAATCTTCCAGAAAATATACTACGTTGTGGAATCTCTTCTTCTCTAAGACACTAAATTCTAGTTTGATCTTTTTGTCCTTGCCGCAAAATAGACCTAACTAAGTGTGAATGGCTAAAGACCCTAGGTCTTCTATTTTGCAATCAATAAAATTAGAAATTCCTTCTTCAACTATGACTCCAACCGGAACTTGTGACAAAGCATTATATTTAGACTTCCTCTAAATAAAACTTTCTGACTCAATTGATGTACTCGAACTGGTATGAGATGCGGAAGCCATTGAAGAGTATTTCAAGAACACAAAAAATACCTTTCAGATGCAAATTTAGGGCTTGCTGATTCTGCTTCACTTCACTCTCCGTCGAATTCCAAATCACCACTTTGTGTTCTCCACTACCGCTTGCAAACTGGATTTGAATCTCTTTCAAGGTTATTCAATTTCTTGAAATCTAAGCTCAAATCGCCTTTTCTTTGCTCTGCACTTGAAAACTTTTCTTTTCTCGAAAACAGATAGTGAGAAATGATTTGAAAAATACATTTATACATGTCTCTCACCTACCGTCATTAATGCTCCTCTATTAGGGCGTAAACCCTAATTTGTCTTTTTACCATTTCCAGTCTTCTGCCAAGCGACAGGTATCGCATACTGGTTAAGGTCTTTTACCGGTGTCAACTAGGGGTTCGAAAGCATTTCACTATTTTCTCCCCCTAAGCCTTTAAGGCTTAGTTTGCCGGTTTCGATATTTCCACACTAGGTGAAAAAACCGGTTCCTCTTCCAACATTATTGGTTTCTTCCTCCATGTTTTCTTCATGTCCCCTTGAACTTTTTCAACATCGATTTCTCCTTCCTGAGTGACCAGTATATCATTTGATATACTTTTTCTGCTTCTGCAAAATCTTGCAATGTGACCCGGTTTGTTGCAGTGATAGCAAACAAGTCCAGGTGCTCTCCAAGGTCCATTGTACATGTTTCCATTCTTCCTTCTGCATGTTGCAGTAGTGTGACCATGACTATAATAGATCATACAACTTTCTCTCCATCTGGTTGCCGCTTGATGGCCACCGCTTCTCGACTGATGATTGAAGACATTAAACTGGTTGTGGTTCTGGTTCATAAAAGATTCAGGACCAGTTCCTTGGGTCCTCTGAGGATATCTTCCAGTGTTATCCATTACAGACCTACATTCAAATGCTCTATGCCCAAACTTGTTGCATGCATAACAATGACCATTGAACTTATTGGATCTAGGTACATTGTTGATAAAATATGGAAAATTATTTTAGGCTTTGCTCCTACATACATGGGCAGTGTGTCCTTCTTTAAGACAGTTAAAGCAAATAGGTTTGAACTTTTGCTTACCTTTTCCTTTGAGTGCCAGTTGCTTCTTTGATGCTTCAGCATTTGTTCCTGAGGATTCTCCTTCCTCATGTCTAGAGAAACCAAGACCATTGGTATTCTTTGCCGATCTAGATGACTCAAGCTTTTGCTCTAGCTTGACAGTACTTTTGCCAAACTTAGCAAGTATTTCCTTTGACTCAAAGAGTTCTTTGGAAATAGCAGTGTTTGTCTCCATTAGACTTGCATTTTTTGAGATGGCTATGTTCAGTTCTCCTTGCATGTCTTCTTTTTCCATTATTCTCTCATGAAGGCGAGCAGTTAGTGCACTAATCTCTTGTTTCAACTTGGACATCTCATGATCTCTATTGTTTATCCGATCTTCAGCTTTTCTCTGGTTCTCAAGCTCTTGACCGAACTGAATAGTCAGTCCTTCCAACTCCTTTCTCAGATTGGAGTTTGAATCATTCAACTTATTTACTTCAGCAATCATGGCTTCTATGTTAGCTTCATCTTCAGAACTACTTTCAGATAGTTCCATCAGCTTCTCTGAATGTTCTCTCCTTTTTGCTTGAGATGCCTTGTATTTGACCATAAGATCATCATAGGCTTGCTCAGACTTAGTGAGCTGTTGAGTAAGTTCCCTCATGGTGTATTCCCCCATATATCTTTCCAAGTGGTTAAACCTATAGAAAGGTAGGCTCTGATACCAATTGATGAATACTAAGAGGGGGGGTGAATTAGTATGCCAAAAATCACTGCACTAAAACACTTACACAGTCTAACAGTCAAACCAGTTACCACACATGCAAACCAAAATACGAATAAAGCATTCACCCACAAAACTAATACAACCATAAAACAAGATATTTGACTTGGAAACCCAATTGGGAAAAACCATGGTGAGATGGAACTCACAAGTCACTATCTGCAGAATAGAAACCAGACCGGTTAAGGTCTTACAATGTTCTTCACCAGAACAGATCCTGTTAGGAATCTCAAACTCTGTTAGGAGATAAGTCCGATTAAAGACTACCTTGTTAGAGGATTTTAGATTCACATGTGTGAACCACCTTGTTAGAGGATTTTACAAAGGCTTTGAGGCCTACCTAGTTAAGGGCTATAGACTTGTCAAAGATGTGAGTAATAAACAAGTGTTTGATCTATCTAATAGCACAAACTGCTTGGTTAGATCTAGTATTGCTCACAGGTAATGCATTCCAGCATTACTTCAGTCTTCTCTATCTCTCTCACAATTACAACTTGATCTTCTTAGATAAGATCGTTCTCAACTTCCACCTTAAACCCTAGCTCGACATTAACCCTTTCAGCAACAACTTAAAACCTACACATGATGTCCTTTTAAAGGAATCTGATTTCATGTTGATCCAATAGGATTACATTACAATTTCCTAGGTTCAATGAATCTAGACATACTGAGTAACACGACACAAGAAGCACCGTCAATGTGTCAGCACCGTCAAACAATCGATGGATTGGTAACTCATCACAAAATGTCAGTTGGTAACTCATCACAGAGTATTACCGGTTCATACAAAATACCGGTTGCTGGTTTGACAAAAATGAAGACTGGTAAGAATGTGTTGTGCCGCTTTGCTCCCCCGTACCACTTGTGATCTACGAACTGCTTGGGGTCGACATGCCGCTTTAGACTGGGAAACACATTCTGCAAAATCACCACTAGTCTAAAGACTAGAATACAACATACCGGTTGGAACAAATACTGGTTGAGCTTTGAGCTCATACATATAAAAGGAATCTCAATACAAGTGTGCGTCCATCAATGACAATCACAACATAAACATCAAAAATGCCAACAACAACTGTCTAGCAGACATTCTCTTCATCTGCCTAAACGAGAGATAGTGGAAATATTTATTTCCAACTTGAATGATGAAATGGAATTCCACCTAGACATGAAGGGCCCAGAGTCCTTTGACGACATGATCACCCAGGGATTTAAATGTGAATGAGTCCTTATCAAAAAGGGACTTATCAAGATATACAATGAACCAAAAGATGGCCCTCACCTACGTTTTAACAGTGATAAACCCAAATTTTGGAATAAGAACAAAAACATCATCAATGACAGGGTTGTAGATGCGAGAACCATAAAGAGTGCACCACCCGTGGTCTGATTTGCTAAGAAAAATCCTCCTCCTGAAAATAATACGGTTGCTCCTCCACAAAATCAAGGTCGCAATGTACCGCAAGAGGAACTGAGACAATGACAACAAAATTATAAACTGAAATGTGCATACACTCCCTTAGGGGAACCCATTGAAATGGTATTATGTCAATTAGTCTCTTCAAATCTCGTGACCTTACCAAAAAAATCTAACTACGAAG